>NW_007732545.1:75664-76599 GCF_000696425.1 Galeopterus variegatus | reverse complement strand
ACTAACTGAATATCAATATGGACAAAAATTGTTATCTGTTACCTCAAACCATACATAAAATTTAACTCAAATTGGATCATGGGCCTAAGTATAGAAACTAAAATTTTAATATTTCTAGAAGAAATCATATGAGATAATACTTAGGATCTTGATGTAAGTGAACATTTTATAGATAGAATGCCAAAATCATTAATCAGAAAAGAAAAATAATGATAACTAAGTTCTATCAAAATCAAAACTTTTGTTCTTCAGGAGATGCTATTAATAAAATTAAACATAATAAAAAATAGAAGAAATGTTTGAAATATGTATATTTGACACAATGTTTTTGTTTTAGAATGTATAAAGAACTTTCATAATTCAATAATAAGATAAATGTCAATCTACATTTTAAACAGTACAAAGGATTTGAAAAGATACTTTACCATAGAAGATATACAGTTGGCAAATCACATGGAAAAATATTTGAGGTAGTCATTAGGAAAATGTAAATTAAAACCATAAATGAGACAGCACTATGCATCTTTTAAAAGTAGATACAACTATAAATCTAGAATAGGATATTTGTTGAGGATATTTTACCAAACTGTATAGCTCATAAGCTGCTGGTGGGTATCTAAAAAATATATAAATACTTTGGAAAACAATTTGCAGTTTCTTAAACATATAGCTACCAAATACCCAATCATTCTATTTTTAGGTGTTTACTCAAAGCAAATAAAAGCATATATCTATGAAAATATACCTGCAAGGGTGCTGCTGGTAGCTTTATTTGTAATACCCCAAATTAAAAGCAATCCTAAAGTCCTTTAACAAGTGAATGAACAAACACATAAAGAAATAATACTCAGCACTGAAAAAGATACTGGGTTGTCCAGTTAGCTAAGTTGGTAGACCGTGGTACTGATATCACCAAAGTCAAGGGTTTGGATTCC
>NW_007732545.1:73553-73786 GCF_000696425.1 Galeopterus variegatus | reverse complement strand
GTGGATATTCCACAACTGTTGAACCAAGAAAAGATTTTCTCTGGTAGGAGAATAACATAAGATTTTCACTACTGAGTTAAGCTGCTATCCTATTTTTCTTTTCTACTGTTCTGAATAGGATTGACCCCATGTTAGTTACATATCAATTCTTAAAATTCTTTCTTCCTATTTAAATGATTAATGTATTTTTCTTATACTGTACTTTATGTCTAAATTCAGTGCATTCTTTATCT
>NW_007732545.1:70245-71529 GCF_000696425.1 Galeopterus variegatus | reverse complement strand
TGCAACACATATATCTGAATTTTACTTTAGAAAGATCAATATATTTTACTTTTTTAAAGAGTAAACCTATTTCTACATAACTAAATATTAGTTTTCATTAACCATTATTGTAATGAGTAGTTACTTTCTCACCTTTTCAGTAATCTTACACAAATCATAGATATTTTAAATGCTTAGTATAAATGTTGTCTAGAAAACCTGAGGGAAGAGAGAGATCAGTGCCTCTGACAAATTAACAATATATCAGAGTACTAAAAACCGTTTCCCTGAAGTGGTTTGCTATTCTTGCCTATAAATTTCCTCTCTATCTCTTTTCAGAAACAGAGTTCATGTTTAGTGAAATGATTGGGTATTTAAAATTAAGGTTTAAATCCATCTCTCCCAAATTTAAAGCACCAAAGCATGTACATGTATTCTTCTTCTCCTATTACCTCCTGCGTTAGTCGGATTTGGTCACAGAAATAGAAATCACATTAGGTATTTCAGGCAGGAAGGGACTGAATACAGGTAATCAGTGTCTCCTACTACCATTGGAAGGCTTGGAGTAGTAAAGGCTTCAGAAACCTCTGCTGGCTCTGAGGAAACACAGAAATACAGAGGTACAGGCTCCCTTTGAAGATTTCACCTGTTTTACACTTTGAAATGGACAATTTTGGTGAGAACTGTCTTTAAGCTGTTTTGCAGGGAATTGTTATTAAAACCCCAGGTCTGCTGCTGCTACTTTCTTTAAGCCTGTTCACAGCTTCTGCTGGTGAATAATTGCTTGTGATTCCCTTTCAACTTCTAAATCTTACAAGATTGTCTCTCATTAGAAGATCTAAACTGAGACCCTGTGGGTTAAGGGTTCTGGGAAATTTAGAACTAGGCTTCTCCATTAAGATACAGTAATAAAAGTAGAAAATGCAAAGTAGAAAAAGACCATTCAACATTCTTTTGAGAGAACTAAAAGAAGGTTTGTAGAAGTTAAGGTATAGAAGTCCTTTCCTGAGTTCTTCAAGGCAGTAAAATGCAACCTTATTTTCCTCAATTTATTTAAAACAGACATTTAATTGACATGGGGGGAACAATCTAACATAATACAAGTGTAGAGTTAGGGCTAGGGTCTGGAACTCACAGACACCTCAAGCCCATTTATGAACCCTTCAAATGCAGGTCTATGAGCTAAGTAACAGGAAAAGGTTCTTGGAACCTTGTTTGAAGAAAGAATAGTCTTTATTCAGCACACACATCTAAGAGCTAGGCAGTCCAATGAGAAACTGAGCAGCTGCCAGCAAAGTAAATATG
>NW_007732545.1:67046-68828 GCF_000696425.1 Galeopterus variegatus | reverse complement strand
GAATGTATGTGTATGCATGCTTGTTACTTGTATTACCAACCATCTGCCAAATTACCCCCATCACTTCTATTATAACTCCTAAATCTAGAAGAAATCACATTTATTTACTTTCAACGGCCTCTTGAGTTTGTAGGTATTTCCATTTTACATTTCAAACATAAGGTTTGTGCTTCAAATTGAACCATTAGGTAGCTTATTTCACTAGTAAAAGGTATAATTTCCTGTATCATAATTCTTAAAATTATGATCTTTAAAATCATAATCATGATTCTTAAAATGTTGTGCTTGTTCAATATTCATCAGAATCTCCAGGCATTTTAGAAGTTAACAATAGCCCAGGTGATTCTTATTACCTCAGTATTTGCTAGCCACCGCACCTCATCATCTACTCTTAGTCACTAGTAGGACTGTCACCTTAGACTATGTTGCCTGGAAACAGACACTGAGATTGGGGAGCTGTGTGTAGAGCTTTACTGGGAAGAGCTCTGAGAAGTGCTATGAAAAAGGGTCAGAAGACATGAAGCAAGGATGGCAGAGCAAGAAACTCACCAGTGAAGTTCTCGGGGAGATCTGGTGCTGAGATGGTCTTTCCAAGACATCCCAAGTTGAGACAAGGGGGCTGGCCCTTTGTATCCCTAGATCAGCTAATGATTGGCAGGAGGCTTCCCACATGTGCAGAAAAAGTAAACATTGAATAGCAGGCCTGACTGCTGTCCTATAAAGGACGTGCTTACAGGGTTGCCCCTATCTGGCATTTGGGAACCCAAAATTCCAAATGGGCATGCCTATCCTAAGTGATAAGAATGGCTCACTGTGCAAAGAATATGATTCATGCCAAATACCTTCTTTTTACCTGGGAGTCTGGAATTTTGGTGCATGCCAGGCAGAGGGTGCTTATGTGGTCAGTCCCCAGTAAAAACCCTGGGCCCTTAGTTTCTAATGAGCTTCCTGGTGGACAACATTTCACACATTTTGTTACAACTCTTTGTTGGGGGAAGTAAGCACTTCCAGTGTGACTCCACTAGGAAAGGATTCTTGGAAACTTGTGCCTGGTTCCTCTGGATTTTGCATCATGTTCATTTTTCCTTTGCTGATTTTGCTTCTCATCTTTTTGTGACAATAAATCATAGTCATGAGTACAATTACATGCTGAGTCCTGTGAGTCTTCTTAGTAAATCATCAGTTCAGGGGGTGGTACTGAGGACCACACTATAAAACAGAGCTTAAACTCACCTAAGGAAATTCCCTGTGGCAGAGGACATTTCCCAGTGAAGAGGGAGCTTTGAGCATTAGCACCTGATATCTCCAAATGTGTGCACCATGAGTTTCTCAGACTCTAAAAGGGGATCCCAATGGAAACTCATTATTGCCAATAATGGGAATACCTGTGCCACTCAGATCCACATGCCTCTTCTATCAATTGTGCTCCATCTGGGGAATACTTCTGTACATTTTTTGTTAGTCTTGTGTCCTCGAGCATTAACAGGAAACAGCACAGTGGGATGGAATTACAGCATTTACTACTATAGCAGAACTCAAGGGCATATGAGGGAGTCACCATATCCTTTCCTAGGGCTCCTTAAACTCTGACAGCACCTTTGCTTGTCTAGGCAGTTTACCTGGTAGAGATCACCCAGAACTTAATGCATGAGGTTCCCAAACCACTAATACCATTGCCTTTCTCAAACTTTGTCTCCTGAAATACCCATTTATCTTTAAAACTGGGCATGGGATCACCATGATGTTCATTAATGAGCCCCAAACCTATTCTTCTGTGCTCCT
>NW_007732545.1:64992-66450 GCF_000696425.1 Galeopterus variegatus | reverse complement strand
GACTTTTTATTTGTCTTCTGGCCCCTCAGAATGAGAAGCCTGAAGTGATAGAGCAGCAATTCTAACTTAACATTCTATGGAACTCTTGCTGTGTACCATGAATGAAGCATTAACCTTTTGGGAACCAAAACCTCTGCCTAAAAAAAAAAAAAAAAGAAACATGTCAAGTGATGGAAAGCACAAATAACCCAAATGGGTCACTGGAAAGTATGGTAAATGGAGCCACACTCTTATTTCCATTATTTCTATTCTTTGGTTCCCAGACCTATATATTACACCTCTTGTATAGCGTATACTGAAGAATCATACCTTATAATACCAGTTTATCCTTTCCTGTCTCATGCCTCAGTTATACCTTTAAAAGGCTGTTTCTCCATTGCATTAGGCTGGCAAGTTCCAGGTTGACCAATATGGTGAAACAAGTGGATCCTATTTCATGTCCAGTTGCAACTGCTGCTCTCATGTAAAGTAGATCTCTGGATCCCGTGCAGTGTTATGTGGGATTTTATGCCAATAGATTACAGACTGTGAGTATTCTTGTGGTTATGTTGACAATGGCCCTGTAGGCAAGAAAGTAAAACCCTATTCTGGGAATAATGTCAGTCCTAGTCAAAGTGAATTACTGTTTCTTTCAGAGTACAAAAGGTTAAATGTAGTTCACTTATCACAAAATGACTGGTTGCTTTCCCTGAAGGATGGTTTCATATTGAGTACTCAGTCTGTTGCTGACAGTTTGCATAGATGGCAGTGGTTAGATTGGACAAATGGCAGCCCATACACTGTGCCTGTGCATAGCATCCATCTCTGCCATAGAACATCTCCATTCATGTGACCATTGTCTCAGCACTGGGTTGCAAATTATAGGAGTGACTGAGATCAATGAACTGAATAATTCTATTTATTTGATTGATTAGTAGTGGATACTCTCTAGAAATGGGAAACATGGTACACAGATCTTCACATTGCATGACCACTCTCATAGGTTAATATACTTACATCTCACCAAGGAATTACATCACTGATCTTGTAATCTTTCTTTCATGGCTTTTTTCAATAAGATGGGACATCTACCATTCCCCATGAGCCCAGATATATTCTTACCATGTGCAGCATTTCATTCAGCACAAAGTGGATGTTCAAGTGCATCATCTTGAGCTCTTCTCATTGGGGGACTTTCTCTCCCTGGTCTCCTGAAGGCCTCCTTTGGGGAGCTATAGTGTGACTGTAGTCTATTTTTGACTCATATTTGTATATTTTGACCCTTATCATTTCTGATCCTGGATATACCACTTCTGTCTTACCGTGAATTGCTACTGGATTGGTGCATCTTATAATTTGATATATCAGACAGAACCCAACTCTAGCTGCATGGGCACTTGATTTCCCATGATTAGAAGCTCCTTCTCAGCAGTGTGCCATGAACTACTTTTTAAATGTGCTTGGTTTTCTGCTTTAGTT
>NW_007732545.1:61902-63966 GCF_000696425.1 Galeopterus variegatus | reverse complement strand
CTCCTTCTCAGCAGTGTGCCATGAACTACTTTTTAAATGTGCTTGGTTTTCTGCTTTAGTTTGCATGACTTTGCTGTAATATTCTCAGGTTCTACATTGTTATTCCCTTATTGGAGATTGATATTATCTCCACATTAAGCACAAAGGTATTTCTAGTACCATAGTATCTGCCAGACCAGATGGCCTAAGGTGAAGAGCAATGAAGCCTGGGCAAACTGCAAAATCCTTTCCTTTTTTGAACTCCATGCAAAGCCGTAGCCTTTTGTGTCACCACATAAATCCAAAGTGTGAAATATGGTGGTCCTTGAACCTGAAAAGACCTACCACATTTTGTACTTCATTCTTCATAGTGGAAGATAATGACCATTTATATCTCAGTCCACTTGACTCTGAACAAGTTTATTAATGTGGCAAGTCCCTGAAACTTTGTAACATTTACCTTCCACATATTTGGACTTTATATTTCTCTACCCCTGTATTAGTCAGTTTTTATGTGCTGTGACAATACCTGAGACTGAGTAATTTGTAAACAAAAGAGGCTAATCTGGCTCATGATTTGGGGGAAGCTGTGTCTGGCTCAGGCCTCAAGCTGCTTTCACTCATTATAGAGAGCAGAAGGGCAGCCATGTGTAGAGATCACAAGGCAAGAGAGGAAGCAGGAGAGAGACGGAGTGCGAGGATCTTTTTAATGACCAGCTCTTGAGGGAATTAATTCATTCCAGAGAGAACTCACTCATACCTACACCCAAAAGGAGGGCATTAATCTATTCATGAGGGATCCACTCCCAATGACTTAAACACCTCCCAACACCACCACATTGGAGATCCGATTTCAATGTGAGCTTTAGGGAGACAAATATATCCAAAGTATATCAGCCCCTTGTATGACACCATTAGAAAATCATCAAATAAAACTTGTCTTGGCTCCTGCTGGTACAGACTGGCCACATCNCCATTAGAAAATCATCAAATAAAACTTGTCTTGGCTCCTGCTGGTACAGACTGGCCACATCTTTCAGCTTCTTTGCTTAGTCTTTCTTTCCTTATTACAGGCCCAACATCTCCTCAGTCAAGGTATGCTGGTCTGGTTGCCAGAAAAGGAGACTGATATAGATCCCCAGAGCAAGCAGTGTTTTGTTAGACTGTTTTCTCTCCTCGGATTTTTTTCTGGATCTCCAAGAAAGCAGGCAGTGCTATTTACTAATTGGAAGTGAGTCACATTTAGGGTACATATATAGAACGGTGGTTCTCAACCAGGAGTGATTTGCCATCACCTGATGGTGAGTACACTTGAGTATGTCTGAAGACATTATTAATTGTCACAACTGGGGGAAGAGGTGCTACTAGCATCTAGTGGGTAGGAACTAGGGATATTGCTAACCATTTTGCAATGCACAGGATAGCCACCCACAACGAAAAATTATTTGGTCCAAAAAGTCAATAGTGCCAAGGTTGAGAAACCTTGCTTTAGATAACTATGAGAGTTCAATTTATTTCCTGTTTCTACCTAGGTATTTCAAACCTCGGGGCCCAACATTTTCCTTGGCAGAGCCCAGAGACTGGCATAAGAATCTTACCAGGCTGAGTTCATTCTTCTTTAAATCTCTACTACTCTTATGATTAAGTCAGCAGCCTGTTTTTCTACTCCATCTACCCTGCAGGGAGGCGTCTATAGGAAATTTACAAGGAAATTTTCTTGGGTAATGCACCTGAAAAGCTGGGTTGGGTGGAGAAAAAACTCGTCTGCAATGCATTTGCACCTAAGGACTCTGCCAATACAGGAGCTGTAAAGCTGAGGTTGCCCTTAAGAGACAGACAGCCCAAATTGAGTAAAAGAGGTAAACCTTTGTACTCTGATATAAATCTGTTAATGGCTGTGGGCAAACACCCTGGGAGAAAATGTCACTTTAAAGGAAGGCAATTACCTGTGAGGACAACAGCTGTAAGCTATTAGCAGCAGGTCAGCAGGTCAGAAAAGGTGAGTGAGGGAGATGCCAACCTTGAAGAGAGAATCTGTACAGAGCACTGTAAATATCTCCTATAGCCATTGAAGTGATTAGAACT
>NW_007732545.1:59801-61011 GCF_000696425.1 Galeopterus variegatus | reverse complement strand
CTGGGAGAAAATGTCACTTTAAAGGAAGGCAATTACCTGTGAGGACAACAGCTGTAAGCTATTAGCAGCAGGTCAGCAGGTCAGAAAAGGTGAGTGAGGGAGATGCCAACCTTGAAGAGAGAATCTGTACAGAGCACTGTAAATATCTCCTATAGCCATTGAAGTGATTAGAACTTGGGGCCAGGGTTCTGGCATCAATAGCAGTACTATATCAAAAAATAGGCAAAGAGTAGAGAAGGAATAGAAGTAATAAATAAATAAATATTTCTACTTTGAATCCTAAAGCATCTAAAGCATTAAATGGAGACAAAAATAAGTAAATGAAAGAGGTGTGAGGTTGAAGAGAAGGGAGAGGATGTAGATTAATGAATGTTACTGAGAATTTTCTATGGGTCAGACAGTAAGAAAGACAATTGAAAGGCAAAGAATTGAAAAGGAGTAATCTATATTCAAATTATATTCATAACCAAATTATAAATATGAGAATGATACACATTATTGATTATCTTTGCCCCTAACTTTTTCTTTGAAGAGAAATATATTTTCACAAAAGAAAATTTTAGTGTTTACCAGGTGGTATCAGGAATTATACATCTGTGTTGTTATGGAAAAACTATATTCTCCACCCACTGTATTGACCTTTTCAAAAAAATTCTGCCATATGTCTTTCTCAAGCAGGTTAGTGATTCAGCAGGGAAACAAACTACATTTTTTTTAATTTGAATAATAAACTATAATAAATTATAATTTTGGTTGTTTAGCAATGTTATAAAGAACACTATGTTATTTTTTCACTTTCATGCGACCTTTAATCTCTTTAGGAGAACATTTATATGCCTTGAAAAATAATGTTTTAGTGTTGACACCTACTGCTTATAATTTATATCTTATATTTTTAAAATCATGTTGATATGAAAATAATAGATATTCTAGTTGTGTTTGTTATGATCTTTGCCAGCTCACCCTGAAATAAATCATAAAAGGCATCTATGAAAAGTTAGCTTTATAAATGCCATCCATAATTGTTTTTTATTTCTACTGTGTTTGAGGAAATATTGCCATTTTATCATCCCCAACTTTTTGATTATGTCTGCTAGTTCCCTGTTTTGAAACTTGATCTTAAGTACTTGTACTTGCCACTGTCTACTATTCCCCTCATAAAATATAATTAATTCTATTCGATTACCAATGTAGATTTCTTAACAAATGT
>NW_007732545.1:57037-58700 GCF_000696425.1 Galeopterus variegatus | reverse complement strand
GTTTTAAACCTGTTGTTTTCAAAGTAGGTTGAGTTCATTCTGCGAACATTAACAAATGTAATTTCTGCACCAAATTCCAACTTGACTTCTGGATAATATAGAAGATGTAGTTTCCATTCTTAAAGTAGTATTGAAATGTATTATTAATGTTCAGTTTGTGTGGTAAATGCTATATTAAAACTAATTTATATACAGTAAAGTAAACAAGGTATTAAAATTAAAAACAAAGTAAAATAATAAATCATCCCATTAGGATAATAGGCATAAAGGGGTGTGCAGAATTTTATAATTATTTAGGGCTCATAAGTAAGCTACAATGCTTGGGAAGTTGTGTAACACACAAAAATAGAGATTTTGACTTGGTTTGAAAATGAGGGAAAATTACCACTGAGTTGTAAAAATTATTTTCTTTTTAAGCTCTGGTATTCTTAATATTTTAGTTTGACCAATTCCTCTTCATATTTTAAATCAATTTCTTTCTAGACTTTCTCCTGAACTGATTGTATCTTTATTCTTTGTTCATCTGGTACCACTATATCAGCTTATTATTCCCTTAAACATTATTATGATGAACTTTTTTCTCAAGAGACAAAAATTTTCTGCCTCTATAACAGAGAAATATATGAGAAATATATGAGGAGCAAACATGCTCACAATTATTTTTATGAAGTCTAAAATTTAAAATCACTAAATCAACTCTAGAAAAGCACGCACTCCCCCCCCCAGATAAAGCTAAATGTTGATAAAGATCTAGAAATAAATTATGTACATATAAACACTTTTAACAGATTCTGAATATTATCCATATTTTAATTTGAAGATCTCTGGCAAAAAATAAAAAATAAAAAANTAAATCATAAAAGGCATCTATGAAAAGTTAGCTTTATAAATGCCATCCATAATTGTTTTTTCTTTCTACTGTGTTTGAGGAAATATTGCCATTTTATCATCCCCAACTTTTTGATTATGTCTGCTAGTTCCCTGTTTTGAAACTTGTTCTTAAGTACTTGTACTTGCCACTGTCTACTGTTCCCCTCATAAAATATAATTAATTCTATTCGATTACCAATGTAGATTTCTTAACAAATGTTGAGTATATCTTAAAAATTTGCTAAATATAAGTATTTGGGAATATGACCCATGAAAATCATAAAAGCAATTGTTATATATGGTTAGTATTTAATAATTTAATGAATTTAGATCAGTGGTTCTCAAACCAGGGCAAACACGCCCCCAAACACAAACACCACACACACACACACACACACACACATGCACACTCACATGTGCATGCCAAGGGACATTTTGCTCTATCGGGAGACATTTTAAATTGCCAAGTCTAAGGTGAGTACTGCTGGAATCTAGTCGTAAATACAGGGATGCTACTAGACATCTTTCAATGTACAGGACAACCCTCCCTTCCCCTACTCTCAAAAAATAGTAATTGTGTTCAAGCTGAAAAATTCTGTTTTAGATATTTTCATATTATTAAAATTATGGAAACCTAATTTAAAATACCAACTTTAATAGAACTAATAGGTGAACCTTGATAATAGTGTAGCTATTGATAACATAGATTTTAAGTAGTTTTTTTTTTCCTTTAATGTTTTAAACCTGTTGTTTTCAAAGTAGGTTGAGTTCATTCTGCGAACATTAACAAATG
>NW_007732545.1:45387-55467 GCF_000696425.1 Galeopterus variegatus | reverse complement strand
AAAAAATAAAAAATAAAAAAGGCAACTTATTAAAATGCCCTGTCCTTTGAGCTTGTGAAGGTGCCCATGCTGCTTAAGTTGCTTTGTTAACTGATGTAATTATACAAGGCTACCTGAGCTGAATTTTTAAAATGAATCTTGATCAATCACCTCTGATCTCAAATATTATTATGTTTAGACAAATAGCAGTTCCCTGAATGAATTAGAACAAGAATTCTTAAATTCTGCTCATTAAAAAGTGAGTGCTTTGTACTGTCATTCTTTAAGCCACTGTAACTTGTTTAATCTATTTATACCCAAAAGGATTCTAAGTATTAGAACAAATATTGAACCTTAAAAATGTGACAAAAATCATAGCCCATTGATAGAAGACACTGAAGAGATAACCAGCTTGGTGAATGTGCAGTTAAAGCATTGGTCAGTGTTTATTAAAGTAAGACAATGTTGGCCTTCAGGGAGAATCCATGGCTTGTTTTACACATCTACCCTTTTAACATTTCTTTCTTTATCTTCTCAGTGGTTGGATCAGAATCAATGCAAAGGATAATGTACTGTAATTCTGACTCAACAATGTGTAAGGGTAGGAAGACCTTCTTTGTGATGAGAATGTGGTTTGAACCAGGCTCTTTGGACACCTGCCTTTTCGTGAGGTTACAGAGGTAACCCATGCCAAGATTCTTATATTTCCTCATTCCAGCANGCCTTTTCGTGAGGTTACAGAGGTAACCCATGCCAAGATTCTTATATTTCCTCATTCCAGCAAGGCTTGGGGTTGACAATCAAAACATGCTCTTCCCCTGGTTATTGGAAGAAAATTCTTGTACTTATTTATTAAGAACCTGCTTTTTTTTATCAGATTGGAAAATACTGTATAAAGTTAGGGATTAGATATGGGACTAAGCAAGAAAGGAGAGAAATTAAGTGAATTAAGTGATAGTGCTTTTGATCTGATCTATCTCTAAACTTACTTCTAGCATAGGAAAAGGGATTTTTCAACCAGAGTTGACCGGTGTATGAGTTTTAGAGCAAAGCCCTACTTCTTTGACTGAACTTAAGCCACTATGGTTGCGCACTCTATTATTTGTTGTGCCTATATTTCTCTCAGAAACTTTTGAGGTAACTAGGAATTAGTTAGGGACTTAATTTAAAAAGTCTTGGCATCATTTTAAAATGTCACTTATCTTACAACTTTTCTCTTTTCCTTTTGTTACCAGTTTATAATGTTTGTGATGCATCTTTATCAATTACATCTATTTGATGTGTGTATATATGTGTGTATATATATACATACGTGCATAATTTAGACATGTATTTGAAACAGTATCTAGTGAAAATTGCTTAAAAAATTAATTCTGACCCTATCAAGGGACAGGTGCATGCCAACAGTTGTTTTTTTAAAAAACAAGTAAATTTCTGCTGTAAAGAGTATGGTCTTGCTTATGGGCTTATTTTGTAATCCTACCAGAAAGATTGTCATAATCTCTACAGTGAGTCTTTTGCTAACACTGATTCTTCAAACACTTTAGATACTGCTGAGAGTGCTACACAAACCACAGTCTGGACCTATTGCGGGGTCCTTTCTTGGTCTTGGCCTCGTTAAAACAAGTAGCCTTTCATATCACCAGCTATGTAGTCCAGGGAAAACAGAATGAACTACGAATTTAATGATAACAAATGTACAGTTATATGAATCCACACTTGGGATCTAAATCTAAAATTGCTGATAAGTAGATTGATGTGAATCTGCAGAAATGTGTTTAAATGCATGCTAACAGAGCCTATACTGATCCACATTTATACCATTTCCTAAAACAGAGATGGCATCATGAGTGAATTTGAAGGTGAAAGTAATTTAGGATATATTAATAAGTATATCAGATGATAGAATCAGGATGTGAAAGAGTATTGACGAGTTAGATGGCCCAAAGCAAATTAATTGAAATGTAATGGAAATAAGTGTAAAGTATCATGCTTTGTTTCAAAGAAACAATTTCAGAAACATGTAACAAAGAAAATAAGTCTTTAGACTATCATATATGAGAAACATATGAGTTGTAGTTGACTGCAACATTTATATGATTATGTTGCATGATGTGAAAGATGCAAATTTGATCTTAGACTTTATTAACATAACATAATACAGAGTGGGAAGTTATGTAATCCCATGGTAACCTTAGACTTAGAGAGCATTTAGGGCAAAAACTCCAGTTTGCATGGTAGATTTTTAAGGAAATGTCATCCAAAATAGAATATTTTCAGAAAAAAAAAATGGCCAGTTTCAGAGAATGTAATACTATAATAAATAAAAATTACATATGAATAAATAAATACAGTAAAGAAAAGAGAGATTTGCAAGTATTTAAAATGACTTGCCTTAGAATGACATATATTGGACACAAGTCAGACAATTCTAGAGGAAACAAATTAATGCAAAAAAACAAAATATGGACAGGGGTTACATATAAATACAGAAATTTCAAAATATTCAGTATGATAATGAAATGGACTCTGAGTTAGTTTGAGTCTTTTGGCAAGTAGAAATCAATTTGTAATTAGAATGCAAGAGATTTAATGGGGGAAACATCTGTGAAATATAATGGGAAATGAAAACTAGGAAAAGTTAGGAAGAACCATAAATCATGATGCAGGTCTAATACCAAGGGGTAAGGAAGGAGAACTGAGGAGGAAAAGCCTTTCATGTTAGTGCAGATCTTCAAAAATCTAAACCAGACTGTGTTGATAGAGAGCCCCAGAGGGGTCTGTTAGAAGACCCACTAAAGTGTCACATTTGGGAAAATATAGCAAGTATCCAGGACCCCTGACTTGCATAGTCATTGTCTGATGCAGCCCTTGTTGGGTGTGGTTCCGAAATGAACACTGGCAGATTCCAAAAGTGTGGCAGTTGGAGAATGTCTGATAACTGCACTCCTTACTTTGTTTGACAGATTATTTTATTTGGGAATTGGATAATATTTCAGTATGATAATGAAATGGACTCTGAGTTAGTTTGAGTCTTTTGGCAAGTAGAAATCAATTTGTAATTAGAATGCAAGAGATTTAATGGGGGAAACATCTGTGAAATATAATGGGAAATGAAAACTAGGAAAAGTTAGGAAGAACCATAAATCATGATGCAGGTCTAATACCAAGGGGTAAGGAAGGAGAACTGAGGAGGAAAAGCCTTTCATGTTAATGCAGATCTTCAAAAATCTAAACCAGACTGTGTTGATAGAGAGCCCCAGAGGGGTCTGTTAGAAGACCCACTAAAGTGTCACATTTGGGAAAATATAGCAAGTATCCAGGACCCCTGACTTGCATAGTCATTGTCTGATGCAGCCCTTGTTGGGTGTGGTTCCGAAATGAACACTGGCAGATTCCAAAAGTGTGGCAGTTGGAGAATGTCTGATAACTGCACTCCTTACTTTGTTTGACAGATTATTTTATTTGGGAATTGGATAATATTTCATTCTGTGAGAGAAGCTTTTATTCATTCACAATATGTTCCATTTGAGCCGTGATCATAGAAAACATGAGAATACATATGCATCATGGGCATTGCACATGCGTCTGCAGGTGTTGCAGAAAGCAGATGCTGAGACAAAGTTAGAAGTAAAGATTTACTGAGGCGTGGCAACTGTGAAAGGAAAAGGAGGTGTTAAGAATGTTCAAAAAAAGCCAGCAGATCATGATGCAGATCTGCCAGCTAAAATGAGAGCTCTGGAGCAAAGACCATCCACTAGAGGAACAACATGTTGTGTGGAAATGGCAAGACCTCGCTTAGGCATTTGTTGCCTGGGGCTCTCTTGAGAAGCATGGCATCATCACAAATGCTGAGGGAGAACTGAAGGAATTAGCCATGGGCTGTCAGCTAAACTCACTTATGGCAAACATGTCCTTTCTTGAAGGAGGTTCTGGATGCTTCCCAGTCCACCATTTGTCCACATGTAATCCTACTTTTCCATTCATGTTCAAGCAGCAGCTCCTCCAGAGTTCCAGTGGTTATTCCTTCTTGGATGTAAATTTAGAAGAGGGATGTGGGTGAGAACAAACTACTGCTCTTATCTCTAAGGTTGATTTGAGGACTGCAACTTGTGTATCCATCCTGTACTGTTCTTGCTAACAGCTGATCACCTCTACGGGTCTTTCGACTGATGTAGGGCTGTATCCCAAATCTTGTTCCAGGGGTTGGAGCTCTTGATCATCACATTCTTCTCAAGTAGTGTCTGCTGCACTTGTCTATTCATAACCACAATGAGGAATCGGGAGTACTAACCCAAGTGCATCACCTGGATTTTGCATGTGTTCCTCCTGCCCTCATAACAGTTACCCTGTCTTTTCCTTCTAATCAGGATAAGTCTCCCTGCAAATATGGTGACCTTTCTTCTTGCCTATTGGTCCCCTGTCAAAAGGGCATACTCTTTGGGGACCAGGACCTCTATCCCAGCAAAGGCCAGAGTTCTGGAAATGGGAAACATAAATCAACCAAATGGACCATTGTGAGTGATGTCGCTACTCAATGGTTCAAAGATCCATAAAATTGTCCTACTGATGATGAAGAAAGAGATAGAAATTTCTGATTCAGTGAGGATATAACCTCATCCCCAGAGTATTGTCTCCAAACTATCATTTTAGATGCCTCTTTAGCAGGCTATTCCAACACTCTATCAGTCCAGCTGTCTCTGAATGGTGCTATATGCAATATGAGACCACTTATGCATTTCCTTCATTGTGAATTGGTCCCCTCTTCTGGTGCTCACTTGTGTGGGATTTCATACCTATGGGCAGGTGCTCTATAGTTCTTGGATAAAGGTGTTGGCTGAGGCTCAGCAAGAAGGGAAAGAAAATCCAAATCCAAATCCCCTTCCATGCTAATAAGTACCTATTTCTGTGAGAATTAATTAGTAGCTATTCCACGATAAACATCCAGTAGATCTCTTCGAGGCATAGTGTCATATCAGGGACTCTGTGTTGCTCTCTGTTATACATTTAGAAGTGTCAGTAGATAGATGAGCCTTGATAAAAATGATTACGTGCATATCCTGTATCTCTACTACCATGCACACATAATTTGTGCTTTCAATTTTCCTGCACTAAGTGGCTGCTGACAAAATTTGGTTAGTATCAATTGGCTGAGTCATTTATGTCTGTTTGGTTGTGTAGTGCCTCTTCTGTGGTGGGGTATTCTCTGTTGCATATCAATATTTTATACAAAGATCATCACACTCTGTCCCCAATCCTATATGTCCATCTGAATGTCTCTACCCCGAGACCTCTTGTCGTGTATCTTCCAATCTCTTTTCTGTGGTCTCCTTAACAACTACCCAGATCAGTATTCTTAACCTCATTTACTGAGCTACTTCTTCAAATAATGTGGGTAACCAGGTTCACCACCTATTACTTCACCCATTGGAAATGTTTTTCCCTTCCTCGATCTTTCAGGACTGAGTTTCTGCTTAAACTAACATGTTTAGCAAATCCTTGGCTAAACCAAGCTTCTGCTGTTTTGTACACTTTCAGTTGGTCTTAATGGACTTCCTGTACGGTCACTGGTGTGATATGAGGGAGGAATGCTGGTGCAAATGTTCTATGGGAGTTCTCGTGACTTTCTCATGCAGCTTTGCATATGTCCTCTTGCCCTGCCTGTGCTCAGTTCTAAATTTATTACTTTTGTCTTTCGAGAAATTTGCCACTGGACCTGTCTGACATGGAAGGTCTGACAGGACTCAGCTTCTCAAGTGTGGTTTCAGGCACAAGTTCACACATACCCTTTGTAAACATTCTGACTCTATCACTGGACATGTGCATGACAACATCTGTTTTTTAAAAGACATAACTTTCTGCAGCAAAGAACATGGCCTTGCATATGGGATTATGTTGCGATCCTACCAACAGTGCTTTCATTAATTCCATAGTGCATTTTTGCCTACCAAAGCCTTAGATACTGCTGGGTGTGCTGATTGCATCACAACCTGGACTTACTGCAGAATCCTTTCTTATTCTAGGCCTCACTCAAAGCCAATAGTCTTCTATATCACCTGGTTATAGTCCAGAGAAGTAATCCTAGGGGTGAAATGTATTGCTTCTAGAACCTTGAGATGCTTACTAGGTATTATGCATGCATCCCTGTTACTGGGAATGCAAGATGCAACAATCTGCCTTTGTGTTCTAGGGGATACCCCAGCATGCTCTTAACCATTTGAACTCCTGGAGCTTTTGCTAAATTGCACATCCTCGATACATAAGTTTTATTTCCCATACTGTAGGATTTGAATATGCTGTTGAAGTCTCCGTCATGCTAGCACCTTTTGGCTATTCTGCCAGTTCAGAATGGTGACATCAATGTAATGGATCAATGCTACATTCTACAAAAGCATGACTCTATGAATGACACATCAGATGCTATTGGAGCTACTGCTTGTGATCTGTGGAACTCAACAAAATCCACCTGGTTTCTGCAGGGGTTAGACTGGTGAATCAAATGGAGATATGACAGAGACACGTTCCTCTGCCCTCTTTAGATCTTTAAGTGATCTAATAGATCTATACCATGAAATAATGCATTTGACTTACCATCTTGGCTGGAAAATCTTTTAGAAACTTCCACTTACTTCTCCTACTATGATAGCTTTTAATGTCATAGGTCAAGTTTCCAATGTAGAGATTGTTCTAACCACAAAGTGTGCCAATTCCGGTTGTATGTTCAGAGACTGGTGAAATGACCACCATGCAAGTTCTCTAGTGCAGTGAAACCACTATATGCTGGACTTTGACAAGAATTTTATTTCTCACCTGGACCAGAGAACTACAGTTTAATGCAGGGAGGGGCGTGACAACACTTTATCTATCTGGGATTCAATGTCGCCTCTGACCATGTGTTTAATAGTGCTTGAAATGTCATGTAATTTTATTTGGGCACTACACTGTCATCCAAGCAAATAGCCGTAAGCCACTTAGAAAAAAACTGGCACAATTATTACAACATATTTTTGCCAGTATGTTGCTGGGTCCTTCCTCCCATGTACCTTGAAATCTCTTCAGTCAATATGTTATGGTGTAGAAACTATCAGAACTGGATAAAAGATTATGACTTTTATTGAGGCTACTGCTCTTAGCCTCCTGTTCACTCATTCTTGCTTTATTTAATCATATATTATATTATAAATACACTACACAATACCTTTGTTGGCTACCTACATCATTAGCTCCTGGAGATGCTATGTTTTTTTACTTGTTTCTATAACACTCTTCAGATTAAACCATCTTGGCTGCTTCTTTGATATTGACAGATGTTACACAAATAGCATCTCTTTGAAACTTCTGGTGGTTCTTAAATGACCCATACTCTCTATTGCTATTAATAAGCCAAACTCTGTAACCTCTCCTACTCTCAGTTGTAGCCTGCTAAGTGTTGCCAAAGAACTTCTTAATGATGATGGTGACTCTCTTACCAGTGTATCCCTGATGGCCTTGGTAAAGGGCATGCTTTGGGCCTTTCTGTGGAACAAAATTATCTGTTAGATCTTTTGGCCTCACATAATATATCCACTCTAGCATGCCTATCTCCCTCATTTGTTTTTCTCCTCCTCTGCCATCTGCTATGACAATTATTGCTTTTCAGCTTCACTCAGCTTGGGCTTTTATTTTCTATGGGCTTCCAGAAGCCAATCTGGCAATGAGTCTGCACCCACCCCTGGAATCCTTGCTAGGGTATTAAATTCTATATGCTGAGAGAATCCCCTTGCAAACGACTTAGGCAAGCTGCAGAGAATAAAAAATAGTACCCATAAGACTACTCTCACATTAGAAACCAGCCATAATTGGGGAGGTCCCCAAGGCCACGCTCACTTCAGTCTAGCTGGCTAAAAATGTACTGGTCCCCACAGACTCCTTCAGGTCCAATGATTCACTATAATGACTCAAAGAGCTCCCTGAGAGCTATTACACTCATAGTCATGTTTATAACAGGCAAAGTATATGCATTAGAACCAGCCAAATGAAGAGATGGATAGGGCAGAATCTGAGAAGTTTCCAAACCTGAAGCTTTCATCATGATCACAGATAGGCTCCTCTCTCAGCATTAAAGAGTGACAACACTTAAAGAGTATTGCCAACTGGTGAATAACTCCCAAATCTGTGGTTTCCAGAGTTCTTATTGGAGCTCCATCATAATCCTGTCTCTGTGGCAGAACTTTAGTCTTCAGCCCTCACCCTCACCAGAGAGGTAAGACATGCATTTAGTCTCCACTTTATCTGGAGCTCTGGAATGATATGGTATGGTTCAAAGCCCCCATCATAGATCACATCTTTAGATTGTCCTATGGTTAAAGCTCACAGGAAACAAACAAACAAACAAACAAAAATTCCTAGGGGTCCATAAATTACATAACAGTAGGCAAGAGAAAAGTCCAGACCTCTCTGGGTAAAGTCACTTCTTCATTACACATTCCAAAGAAAATAAATTCATCTTCCATCAGTCTGATGTTCTGGCCTCCTCGGCAGGCATCATCATAATCAGGTCCATTGGTGCTCCCATGGCCCCTATATGCTGAATCATGCCAGTGCACCCTTGCAGTTCCTGTTGGGTATAGTACCTTTCCTTCCTTCTCAGGCTCAGCCTGTCCCAGACTAAGTTATCCTGAGACTTAACTTCAATTACTGACCAGGAAGATAGGAAAGAAGGTGGGTGCAAATGTTGAGTGGGAACCTTCTTTATTCTGAAAGATCACCTTTCATGGAGATAGTTCCAGATCTTAATAGGCAGGGATGGACCACTTCTTCAGTCTATAAGTGTTTAAGTTGTTTGGGAATAAAAATGTCCTCATGCAGTGCACCAGCATCCCAGGTTTTCCCACAGTGTCTGAAATGTTCATCAGTTGAGCATTCAATCAGCTTAAAATTTTCTCCTCTCCTTATGCAGGAGATGAAGGCTTCTTTTTAAGCTATGCAAGAGGTTTTTTGGTCTTCGTATTTTTAGCCAGACTTAACCAATAACTTAAACAAGATGTTTTCTGGAACACATAAATCAATCTCTTTGAGGAAAAAAATTCACCTCCCTTCCAAGTTGATCCTGTCACTAATTTTTATTTCAGCAAGAACATCCATGCTTGGAACAGTATATTACAGCCTAAAATTACAGGGTTTTTTTTTATGTGTCTAATTTTCTTGCTTTTTCCATGGGGTCACAGGGGTACAAAAGATAAAATATAGTCAATTAAGTAGAAGCTGTGCACACATGTATTTAAATAATGTTAGTAATTATTATTTTAGAATGGATCATTGTTATTTTTAACTTTGGAAATTAGTGCATTCAATTTTCTCAAATTTAGTTTGTTACATAAAAACTATCTTTCTCTAGGATAAGGTAAAACAAATGAATGTTCTGTTGTTTGCTTGTCCCATAGTACATTAACCACTTTTGAATTCATCTCGGATATCTCATGAGCTGAAGAAAAGAAGCTCCAATCTTTATAACAAGAAACATGTTCAGGCAGCTAAATAATGACTTTTCCAGAACCTATAAGGAACAGAGACCAAAGGAGAAAGGACCATCCCAGATTATGGAGGAACATAGACACATACAAGGAGATAAAGGTGCCAAATGTTTACTTGTCTCAGGCAGAGGTGTCAGATACCACAAAAGCCAGTAGGAATATTGAAGTAGAAATGTTCATGATTCCTTGGAGGCTGAATGGGAGTACATAGGAGAGTGCGAAGCTTCCAAAGGCTACAGGAATATGCCCCCATGCACTTAAGTGCTCTTTCCTATAGAAACACCTCCAGGATTTCACAGGGAGGATCTGGGAGAATCCAGAGAATGACCTCCTTGTCATAATTGTTGGGGAGAAGAATAGCAGCCACTGTGAAATTCATCCAGATCCCACTGCCATGTGAAATAAAAAGCTGAATCATCAGGGGAAAGGGCCGCAATGACATAAACAGAGTAATAGAAGATTCTTGCTGCAGCTAAGGAAGAGGAAATGGAGCAGGAGCTCTAGCAGATGACAGGTAGCTTAGTTTGATGCTGTCCATTTGATATACATTTATTTTTACTTATATTTACATTATAGATGCACTTACAGA
>NW_007732545.1:42810-44006 GCF_000696425.1 Galeopterus variegatus | reverse complement strand
CAGTTCTGTGTTGGATTATTTGCTGTTCCCACCACTCAAACTCTGCACTGGAACTAATTTGATGTCCTTTGCTTACTCCTAAAATGTGGGAGCTTCCTGTGGGGACCAGTACTTGAGCTCTGTGGTTGAGCTCAATTTCTGCTTTGCTGCTGATTCCCTAGGGAAGACTTTTTGTGCATCTCATATTTTAATGGTTGACTTTATAGGTACTTCTGTGTCCACTGAGATCTGGTATACCCGTGTTGTGTAGAAACACTGGTTTTTGCCTTAGTCTTTTCATCAAACTGCACCCCATGCAATTCTATATTCCTGAGCAGTCTCCTCTGAGTGGTCCCACACTGATTGGGGGCAAATCAGGTGTCCTTGCTGTACCCCAGTGTTCCCCAGGTGGATCCATCCCTCTCACCACCCGTGTTGCAAACACTTCCCATGAGAAGGGCCATGGTCTTGTCCCTTGCAATGACTCACCAGCCTCTGAGTGGCTCTTTCTTTTCACTTGTGGCTCCTTGGTCCGATGTGGGTCTCTGAGAACCCTATTAGTGGTCTTGCTGTCCTGGGGACCACCAAAGCCTTCTTCTCCCCTGCTGCCTCCAAGCAACTTCATCTGAAAGGCACAACTGTCGCTTTTTGCCAGCTCCTGCTCCATGTGCTCAGCAGCTCCAGCCCAGAAAGGGCCAGGATTCTGAATGGTTGGAGGGTTTTTTTTCTTTCTCTTATCATGGCTTCTCCCACAAAGTGACACCAGGGACTGTCTCTTCCACTGTCTTGACTGGAAGTTCATTTCATTTAATATTTTGTGAACATGGTTCCATAATGTTAAACATTATTGACATACTTTAGTTTTAGTGGATGCACAGATTTGGATATATCTTGTAGAATATTTAAGTTATTTGCAATTTAAGTAATATAAACATACATATATATATATATATATATATATATATTTTAATTTTAGCCCTTGTAAATATAACTTTACTAAAAACAGTAAGTTAAAGATAGCAAGTGCTTATAAATTGTTATTGAATCTCACCTGATCGTTAATGTAAATCTTAGAATTAGAATCACTAGATTTAGGCATTTTTTTCCAGATTTTTGCACTACATTTCCAAAATCACTTTATAGAAAGTTCATTCCAAATTATATTTGCTATAGCAATGAATTAGGGTCTCCCCTTCTCTATTCCCTTGTCAACCCAA
>NW_007732545.1:40338-41896 GCF_000696425.1 Galeopterus variegatus | reverse complement strand
AATTATATTTGCTATAGCAATGAATTAGGGTCTCCCCTTCTCTATTCCCTTGTCAACCCAAACTATAGATTTTACTTGCTATATATTTTCATCATTAAACACATATACCCCCAACAAATAAAAGGTGATATGAGATGAAATCAGACAAATAATCTTGAATTTTGTATTTGAATGTGTTTGTAGATTAATGGTCATATAAAAGCATGTGATGTTACTACAATGCACACACACATACACACACAATTTGAAAACCTGAAAATAGTATACTGTATTTTTGTGTCTATTAGAATATTTTTAATTTTAGAAATTTATTTTTTTCCTGCAACTTTTCTTACTGAACCTGTACTTGTGCTAGTTGAATAATGACTTCTGTAGGTTTTTCCTTTTGTTTCACTTTTTAAAAAGTGGAATATAGTATTTTTAACAGCTAAATTTAATTCCTAATGGATTATAAAATGTGAGCCATAAATTTGATAATTATAGTAGATATTGAAATATTTATTCAGCTAAGCTTTTCCAGAACTAATTGCTGTACATACCTTGGTAATGACTTGGGACTGATCCACCATGAAGAATTTATGTTTTGACAATCCTTTGCTGCAGAGTGGAAATCAGGTTTTCGCTTCAGAAGCTGATTTCTTCATCGTGAAAACTTATGTACTGAAGAGATTCTTCCACTTAAGACAAATTTCTAATTCTATTTTAAATTATTCTACGCTAAGAGACACCAATATATTTGGGGGCAAATTGCTAGTATGGTCTTCAAGGCAGCTATAGTAGGTAGAGTGCTAAATATTTGTATTACTACTTCTTGATTTATTTTTCTCAACTTACGTGAATTTACTGTTTGAAACAAGACGTATGTCTATTATAGCCCTGGAAAATTTTCTTACAAAGTAAACTGTAATCTTTAAAAATATAAAATATATGTTAGGTATCAGTGCCTCAAAAGAGCATTACTTCATGATCACAAATGATCACACAGATTGGCCCTCTCTGGGCCACTCAATGGTGCAAAGACATGAGCTAGAAAGTCTATGGGAAATTAAATATGTAAAGTTTCTTATGACTTATCTATCCTTAACCATTTGGCAAAGAAGAATTGTAATTTTTATTCAAAAAATGTTTTTTTTTTTACATAATGCAAGAAAAAAAATGGTTTCAGAAACATTCAACTCATTTGAAAGGCTATGGGAAACCAGACATTGAAAAGACCTGAGAGATCATGTAGTCTAACCCTTTTATGGTAAATGAGAAAGTGAGAAGCTGTTCAGTTATGTGTATGCCTATAGCTCAAGACAGGAGTATGTGAATAATTGTGTCCTTCTTTGGAAAATTGTCATTCCCTTTTGAAATTTCTTAATTTTTTGTGTGTGTATGTGTTTAATGAAAATGAATTTCTACTTTTTCAACATTTACTTGTACATATCATTTTCTGGGGTCCAGTATGTTCTTTCAGTACAAACATATAATGCATTATGATTCGCTTAGAGTAGATAGCATAGTTTTGTACCCATTAGTTTACCATTTTTCCTCCCTTATGTGCCTGCCCTCCCCC
>NW_007732545.1:36793-39714 GCF_000696425.1 Galeopterus variegatus | reverse complement strand
TAGCATAGTTTTGTACCCATTAGTTTACCATTTTTCCTCCCTTATGTGCCTGCCCTCCCCCGCCTCTGATAACTGTTAATCTACTCTCTATTTCTATTATGAAAACCACTCTTTTTTTTTTGGATTCCACACATATGGGTAATATCAAATATAAGATCTTTGGCTTTTTGTGATTTCTTCTGATTGTTTTTTTTTTTTTTTTAATTTGTTGATATAGAGTCTTCCTCCAACTTATATATATTACCCTATAAATTTGGCTTCCTTTCTCTAAAACTGTGTGAGGTAATGTACAAGAGTAAATAATTATGTTTCATAACTTCTGAACAATCCAGATGACAGATTAATATTTTCTGCTCCTTTTTCCTACCATTTACTAATGATACACAGAAGGAGGAAAATGCCATGGAAAATGGAAATTAAAAAAAAAAAAACACTCCTATTACTAATAGAAAAATCTATGTAGTATGTGGGCAAATATGTTCTAATCTTCTTCACAGAGGAGTGAACTGAAAAAGGAATAATATCTCTTATCCCCAGGCAGTCAAGGGGAATTCATAGGCATTTTTATTTTCTTAAATAAGTAGCTCATGTTATGTTGGAGGAGTATACAAATATTTGGTCAGAGTGATTCTATGAAACTTGGACAAATTTATTGAATACATACAAAATTGTAATTGTGTTTGTGTGCACATGTGTGTGTATGAGAATAAGCATTCATATTCATTTATGGTATACATAAGTAGATAAGTGTAAGGAAATTCGTGTTTTTAAATGAGGAAGATGTGCGAAATAATATTTTATATAAAATGAGTACTCGTATCTCTTCAGTAAAATTTGCTGTGTATTCTTATTCCTTGCAATTTTACAATTCTCTACCTATTTGAGAAGTTGTGTGTTAACATGTAGCTTTCATCTAACATGGCTAAAAACTACTTGATTTTTCTTTTAATTTTGTCAATGTAATCATTCATTCATCATAAATATTAAAACACAATCTGATATCCAAACATTACTTTAATATATTACAGGTTAGAAATACTTGTGGCTCAGGTAGATTTTAGCAAGAATGAGTGTAATTCCTTTAAACTAATGCATCCTGACAATAATCTGATATCAATTTTATATTGGATAAAATATATTTTTTTCTGAAATTAGAAAACATACGACAAAATGGAAAAATCCCAAATATATGTGATTTTAGCCCAGGCAAACTGAAACATTAGAAAAATTACTTGTCTAGTTTTACAAATATTGCACTTGTGAAGGATTCATGTTCTGCTATACTCCAGAGGTTCCTTGAACACATTTTCCCCCTTGTTACTACAGAAAAGTGTCAAGTTTTTCAAACACGATGTAGTATAAAAATAGAGAAATTTTTACCTAATTTTCAGCTTAGGGTTTTCAGATTGCCTATTTATTCTTCATTTCAAAATATTCCAGTATTGAGAAACTAATTGAGTGGAGGTATTTCTCATCAGCCCAGTCAATGTAAAACGATCCCACTGTTTAACATTGGTATAAAGCCTGTTAAAGTTAATAGAGGAAAGAATTACACCACTGAACTAGAAGTGATGGAGGTGAGTCAAATAGAGCCAAAGAGGGAGAACGGGCAAGAAAGGTTACACTTACCCAGGACTTCCTTTTATATGGCTTTTTCTTTGAGGGGAGGAAGGCACAGAGGCACTATTATCTACCTAGATAGAAGTGCATTTTAGATCGCTTCTGTGCATTTATAAGCTATTTTAGTTTCAGAGCATTCTTGCCTATTCAGTGTAGTTTTTGAATAAGCTGGTCATGTACATGTTCTTTTTTTCTTTTCATAGTATCAGATCCACTTCACCACTATTTCTGACTTTCACTGCTTCCATAACATGTTTTCAGTCATTAACAATAATATAAAAATAAGCTTGTCCTTGCCACAAGGTTCGGACTAATGCTTACTAGATATAGACAGTGCCAAAGCAGCAATAATTTCTCTATCTAAACCACCACTGTTGAGTTATGTTCTTTGTATTCACATTCAGAATATGATATTTGAACTCTCTATACACTAAAGTACTGCCCTACTCTTCAGTCCAACTCTTTAGGTTCTTTTGATATGAGGAAGATTTTTTGTTTTGTTTTTTGATTGTTTGTTTGTTTTTCATTCTTTGAAAGTAAATCTTTAAATGTTTCTTTTTTAGGATGGTAAGCTTTATTTTATGTGTATTTTACCAGAATAAAACTTTTAAAAAATTGTGATGGTCATTAAGGCATATTAAGAATTCAATTCAACACTTATTTTTGTCCTTTATTTAGAGGAATTTATTTATTTTTAATTGAAATGTATGAATTGTATATATTTGTGGGGTGCAGAGTTTTGCCTACCTCTTTCTTAGATATTTGAGAATGACCCACCTTTCCTGTTTTTGAGCCTCCCTCACTTAAGTAAAACATGTTAAAAAAAAAATATATATATATATATATATATACAAGTGTGTATTACTAGGATTCTCTGGAGAAACAAAACCACTAAGAGATTGACAGACAGACAGATTTACTATACAATATTGGTTCATGTGATTGTAAAGAATAAGTCCCAAGATTTGCAGATGGCAAGCTGGAAACCCTGAAGAGCCAATGGTATAGTTACAATCTGAGGCTGAAGGACTGAGAATCAGGCCAGCCTATGGTGTAAGTTCCAGCCTGAGTTATAGCGCAAAGGAAGAATAGGGATTTTTCACTTTGAAGATAGCCAGGGAGAGAGACTGAATTCTTCCTTACTTAGCCTTTTTGTTCCATTGAGGCTTTCAGTGGATTGTATGAGACTCATACACAATCTGCTTTGTGCAGTCTATCTACTCAAATGATAGACTCATCCAAACACACCCTCATGGATACAACCAGAATAATGTTTAATCAACTATCTGGGTACCCCAGGG
>NW_007732545.1:35137-35868 GCF_000696425.1 Galeopterus variegatus | reverse complement strand
AAACACACCCTCATGGATACAACCAGAATAATGTTTAATCAACTATCTGGGTACCCCAGGGCTCAGTCAAGTTGACACATAAAATTAATCATAACAATTGGGAGCAAGTCAATGATATCCATAGTGATAACATAAAATCAATATATCCTATGTTACATGTTAGGAAATAGGAGAGGGAAGAATACGAAGATATTTTATATATATTTGCATACAGACACACAAACATAACAAAAAAGGGAGAAATACTCATGACAATTACAGTCCTTGTTTCTGTTACTCATTATGTGGTCATAGCTGATACCTGTAACTGTCTCCTTTCATTGTCCTGGCTGTATTTATTCTCTGTGCCTTCAGCAACCTTCTCAGCTGATTATGATTCCTTACTTGGTGAACTGACCCAAACCTCTATTTCTTAAGGGTCTGGGCCATTAGTAGTCCTTCCTGGATTGCATTGTTGTAATGTTCCATTGGCCTTTAATTATAGGAAATGGTAATACTAAGAGACACAGTAAGAGATCTCCCATATTCCAGACATACTCTTTTTTTTTTTTTTATCTCTGGTGTGAAGTAGTAGTCCAGCTTTCCCTTGTTAGTCAGAATCAATCACCCCAGCCAGAACTACAGCTCCTCTGTTTGCCTATTGATTTAGAGGCTTGAGGAGCCCAAAGGTGCCAGGTGGCAGTCTTAACTTCCGATTCAATGGAACCATTGTTGTACATAACATGAAAGCA
>NW_007732545.1:32179-33432 GCF_000696425.1 Galeopterus variegatus | reverse complement strand
CCATTCTAATCTCTCTAAGCCTTCAAATCCCTTTCTTTACATCAAAGCAAGCCAGATCCAGCATTTTGAATTCATTCACCATGGTCCACCTTTCCATGTTTCAAGCAACCAAATAAAATAAAACAATTAGAGCCCCTTGTAACTCCCAAGCTGCGGTGTTACAAGCAGAATCTCTGCTTAGTGAGCACATATTGATAAATTTGTCCTGATTTAACTCTATGTTCCTTTCACCATTATTTTACACCCTCAACATCCATTCCCAATCATCCTAGATTTCTGTGTGTATAAATTAGAAAATTTAGCTAGTGCTTTTTTTTTTTTTTTNCACTCACTCCCTTTGCCTTTAGGTTCCCCAATTCAGTGATCAGAATTCCCACTGTAAGTTCTGACCTATAGAAAAAAAGCAATCACAGAACTCTTCAAGGATGCCCAGGCTCCTCTCAACAAATGTATTTCTCCCAGTTGTGGTGAAAGGGATGTCCTTGGCGCCTTCCAGTGTGGGTGACTAGGTCTTAAGCAACAATTTACCCTACCATTCTAATCTCTCTAAGCCTTCAAATCCCTTTCTTTACATCAAAGCAAGCCAGATCCAGNTCTGATCACTGGTTCACTCTAAGGAAGACTTGAGCTAAAGTTCATTGATCATCTGACTACCATAAGGCCCTACTCTGACTGGTTTTCCTGGAATTGGTGTCAGTTCAGAGACAGTGTCCAGTAGTTCCACAATATTCTGATTATTTCCTTTTCCTCTGTTCACAGTTACCCTGGTAAAAGGCTGTAGATTCTTTTGGGAAAGGCTAAGAGAATGATTAACCATATAAATTTTGAGTAGTATATCAGGGTCCTTCCTCAAGAGAATCTGGCCTCTCCCTCATGCAAGAGGTTCTGGGTTTGTAAACTAGCTCAAGTCTAAGAACTGATTCAGTAGCTATGACATTCTGGTTTTGAATCAGGTTAGACTTTTGTTCATTTGACCTGGAACTTTTCTGCTTATAGAGACCAAGTAAGAATTTATTAGGTTTTCTATCTATTTTACTTCAAGGAATACCACAATCAACTAGCCAATGCCATAGGTCTGCATAAGTCAGATTATTCTACTTACTACTTTGACTCTGCTGTCCCTTATGGTAATTACACCGACCTTGCCTTTGATGGTTCAGTGGCACAAATTGTCCCCTATCAGATCATGATCCACTCACTCCCTTTGCCTTTAGGTTCCCCAATTCAGTGATCAGAATTCCCACTGTAAGTTC
>NW_007732545.1:29716-30781 GCF_000696425.1 Galeopterus variegatus | reverse complement strand
GACTGGTAAGGGGATCGCAACCCTTGGTGTGGTGTCGTCTGCACCGCGCTCAGCCAGTGAGAGCACCGGCCATTCCTATATAGGATCCAAACCCGCGGCGGGAGCGTCACTGCACTCCCAGCACTGCACTCTCCCGAGTGCACCACGGGATCGGCCTTAGCTAGTGCTTTTAGAGTGTAACACATCCTTATGAATTCACTTTGTCCCTCACCTTCAGGATCTGCTGGAACATCAGTTCTGCTATAGGTCTAGAAGCAAAGAAGACTGGTGGGGTAGGTCATGAGGAGAATTAGCATTGCCTTGAATGACAGCACTTCAGGGGAGGCCATAACAGTTTGCTATGGCAATGAAGGGTTAATCCCTTCGGACAGGAGTGGACAGGCTGCTACCACATGCAGTGAAGTTGTTTCCACCCAGGTGAGAAGGCAACTTTCACTGGGGGTGAGAAGGCTTCTTCGACTGGAAAAGATGAGTCACCAGAATTTAGGAGCTCAGGGTCCCCAGCTTTATCATGTTAATTCCACACATCCCATTTGAAATTTTAGGTACCCACTTCTTCCACTCAGTGCCCTCACTTTAACAGTAGACACTTTGCAAGGCTGGGAGTTCACCTTACGTTTTAATTCAGCCAGTCACAGAATAAGATCCTATGTTTAACTTTCAGCAATCTCAGCCTGTTCTCTACAGGATATTAGAGTTCTCTTCAGAGAACACATAGATATTTTGGGGTCATTTACATGGCATTGAGTGGGAAGTTTAAATCCCTGAGCTCCTCCTTTTATTTTATCACTTTGTGCAGGAACATTAGAAGCAATGAACCAGTCTCATTAAATTCACTAATTTTTCAAAAATATTCAAAGTGTCATAGAGACAGTCACTTGGCTTCTTTTTTTCTTATGCGTGGTTGATTAAGAGTATCCAGTGTAGATATTTTGTGGATCTGTATAGCCAGATCAGACCATGGACTATCAGTACTTCCTTTGCTACTGCAAATAGTTATTAGTATCTTTAAATCTAATCGTATTAGAAAGACAAACCCAGAAACCCTAGAACAAATTTAGAAAA
>NW_007732545.1:27175-27947 GCF_000696425.1 Galeopterus variegatus | reverse complement strand
TTAATTTTATTTTATCAATATACAATGAGGTCTATTTTGACCACTTTAAGGATTTAGTTTTTTTATTCTATTAAGGATCTTTTGTCTTCAAAATTCTAAGTCTCTAGCATAAAAAAACATATCAAATTTGTAGCAAAAAAATAAAAAAAATAAAAAATAATATAAATTAGATGTTATGTATGCATAACCCTATATGTGTATAATTGTAGAGTCATCTCTGTCTGTGAGTATAGTGTGTGTTATGATGCATTACTGAGATTCTGCTTCAAGCCAAAGGTCTATTTTCAGTGCTGATGGTAGTATTCCAGGCCAATGGCCCTCAGATTTCAAGGCTCTTTTGAATTACTCTATAATCTATACTAATCTAAGTATCTATAGGAAAGATCATATAACCTCTCTAGGAAGCCTACATCTGGTGACTGATTACGAAGAACTGTAAAGGTCTGGTCCACTTGTCTACATTTGGGACATCTAGGAAGGGCCCCTGAAGCTTCATAGTGTCCTGTGCTCAGCTAGATTTTCACTGCAAACTTTCATCTAAAATTCTTCCTTTGACCAGTTTTGCTCTCTTACTTTCTCTTTCTTGGAATTTGATCCTAAAAGCACACCACAATAAATACTCTGCTGCTAATATAAATCTTAGAGTCAGAATCTGGAGAATCTAACCTCCAATAATTTTATATGTGTGTATCTATCTGTCTGTCTGTCTGTCTGTCTGTCTGTCTATCTATCTGTCTATCTATCTATCTAGACACACACACCACATATTAGA
>NW_007732545.1:23784-25196 GCF_000696425.1 Galeopterus variegatus | reverse complement strand
GCAATCGTGTGAACTAAATCTCCTAATAAATCCCTCTCATATAATTATAACGTACCCCATTGATTTTGTCTCTCTGGAGAACCCTGACTAATACATTCTTGAAGAAGCCTTAAACTGTAATAAAAATCCTAAAATGGGATGAAAAAACACTATGACTTAGACTAGGTCATATGTACAACTATCAGACTTCAGGAAAATGTCTCCTGAAATAACTTGCTCTTCACCCTAGCTTAAAAACATGTGGGGTTGAAGAAATTAAATAGAATGTAGAAGAATAATTAAACATAATGTCAGCAGATTTTTGTGNATCTTTAAATCTAATCGTATTAGAAAGACAAACCCAGAAACCCTAGAACAAATTTAGAAAATTTATTATTAAAATTCTGTTGCTTTAAAACCACTGTCGGTACCAAAATCTGTATTAAAATGTTTTCTCTAGAGAAACTGAACCAATACATGACTGGCCATTGGTGAAGTCTGAAAGTATCATTTTGCTCAGTCAGAGAAACTTTTCATCTTAGCCCCTGAAGCTGAATCCACTGTTTTTATTGTTCCGCAGAAATTGTTTTGCTTTAGTGAACAGATTTAGTGGTAAATCTAGAATCTTCATCACTGCTGTAAAGGTATTAATAAAAAGTCACACTTCACTTACTCCTGAGATATGAAATTAATTTGTATTTTATTTTTCTGTACAATAATTTTGTCAACAAATTGCATAACTTACATTGGCTGCCTGAATAAAATGCAGAGCTTTAGGCTTATTTGTTTTGTAGCAATGTGTTCCAAGGTGGCTATTGTTATATTTACATCTAAAATATAAATTAGCTTTTATTTTTTTTATTTTTATTTTTTTTATTATTTTTATTTTGTCAATATACAATGTAGTTGATTATAATAATAAAATAAATAAATAAATAAATAAAAGGTAGAAATATTAAAAAAAAAAAAAAACCTGCAGAAAGGACTGGAGGAAACATAATTCTTTTGTGCCTGTGCTGCAAGGTGCATCTCCAGCCCTGCTCTAAGAATGCAGGCAACCTCCACTGAACGTTTATTATACTTCATTCACCATCTCTGTTAGTCCTCACTTATTATGCCCACGTTAAAGATGGTGAAACCAATATTCAAAACTGTTAAGTAACTTCCTAGAGGTCAGAGAGCCAGTAACCACAGACCCAGACTAACCTGACGGAGGAGCCCATGCTTATCCCTCTGTGCTTCTGGAACGATTCGCCTAAACTCCATCCACCTAAGATCTGTTCACCTAATGAACAATTCTCTGAAAATTCAACTCCCTTCTGAGGGCTTTAGCATCTATTTGGGTATTGACTTTGCCATCTTGTGGCACCTTAAAAAATTGTTAAATTGCTTTATCATAAACACTCTGAAATAATATAAATTCAAAAAGAAGA
>NW_007732545.1:21210-22458 GCF_000696425.1 Galeopterus variegatus | reverse complement strand
GATCCTAAAAGCACACCACAATAAATACTCTGCTGCTAATATAAATCTTAGAGTCAGAATCCGGAGAATCTAACCTCCAATAATTTTATATGTGTGTATCTATCTGTCTGTCTGTCTGTCTGTCTGCCTGCCTGTCTGTCTGTCTATCTATCTGTCTATCTATCTATCTAGACACACACACCACATATTAGATAGATAGAGTGCTAGATATTCAGGTAACAAGTACACAGTAACCAGGTTGAATTAACCTGGTAACTAACTGTAACTGGGTAAGTTACTCACCCTCTGTAAATCTTAAAATTCTTATTATTAAAATGATAATAATAAGAAGTCCTAATATTGTTGATGTTCAAGTCAGGGAGAAAAGCCATGCTAAGAACTAAAATATACTCTCTGGAAGACTCATCATTCATTTATCATATTTTCTAAAATTACATGAGAATGTATTGTTTGTATAGAATCAAAATATGGTGGTTATCATGGAGCAAGATTAAGTCATAACATGTTGTGAAATTTTCTAATAGGATTTTTTAGAAAAAATATGAATAGTAATACAATTAGAGCTGTAGTTTAAATAAATCCTTAACCTGGAATAAAGCTTAATTATGTTCTTGGGGTTAATTCTAGGTGTCGACTTGGTTAGATGAAGGAATGCTGAGAAACCCGGTAAAGATGTCTTTTTAGGGGCCGAGCCCGTGGCACACTCGGGAGGGTGCAGCGCTTGGAGTGCAGCAGCGCTCCCGCCATGGGTTCGGATCCTATATAGGGATGACCGGTGCGCTCACAGCACTCACTGGCTGAGTGCGGTGCGGCCAGTCTCAAAAAGGACAGAGGAAAAAAAAAAAAAATGTCTTTTTAGGTGTGTCCATGAGGGTATTTCCAGCTGAGATTAGTGTGAGAGTCTGAGTGGCCTGGGCGGGAAAGACCCACCCTCAATGTGGGTGGGAACCATCCAATCCACTGGGGGTCCTGAGAGAACAAAAGACAGAGGAAAAAGGTGAAACTAGGTCTCTCTCCATTGGAGTTGGATTACTCTCTTTTGTCCATGGAAATCAGAGCTCGAGACTCTTCAGCTTTTGGGTTCCAGGACTTACACCAAGGACACCATTGGCTTCCTGGCTTTGAGGGCTTTGGACTTGGACTGAGCCACACTACCATAATCCAGGCCTATCCTGGCACTTTTCTTCGCAATCGTGTGAACTAAATCTCCTAATAAATCCCTCTCATATAATTATAACGTACCCCATT
>NW_007732545.1:19424-20412 GCF_000696425.1 Galeopterus variegatus | reverse complement strand
ATATGCTCTTTTGATAAGAGAAAAGACCCTTTGATTCTGGTTTGACTGAAAATTTTGCATATCACTAGAAGAGGGCACTGTGCCATTTTATGCTATAAAATTCATCTGGGTAACCTAAGGCTAGCTATTATAAATCACAAAGAAAGTCAGGTTTATTGAATATCAGATTTCCATTAAATCACATTCATACTCAAAAAGACAGTTCAGATTGTAATTGAAGTTGTCGGCTTTCATTCATCTTACAGAGAATTATTCCAGCTGCACGTTATACATTGTTTTGTATTTTAAGTCAATTCATCTGAGTTTGCTTGCTGTAAGAAGATAAAAAAGACTGAAGTTTTCCTGTTGTTTCTGACAAAGTAGCAGTAATTTTTGATCATAAAAACAATACGTTTTCCTTATTCAAAAATACATAAGGCATCATCCTATTACATGTTTCACTAGTAAGCCATATAAAAAGACAGTAAGAGTGATGTACAATAATTAATTAAAATGCAGAAAGTGTCAGCTCCTCAGGAACGACTTGAAAATAAAATATTTTCAGTTGACAAATTTCTTGCAAGGCACAATGAGAATTATTAAAGTGATTGAATGATCACTAATGATTAATACCAGCCAACTTTTATTCTGACGAATGCAGGCTTTCATATTTACCATGTGAAGTAAATATAACAACTTTAAAATTGCTTAGGAAAATAAATTGTGAACATTTTAAAAAAATGAATCTTGAAAATCATGGCTGAAGAAATCTTAATTCTTATTTGTAGCAATTTCTAAATTACATTATTATTCTAAACCTCATAGAGTTGCATTTACGGTTGCCATTGAAAGATATTTTGCTGTGCACTATCCAAAATTATACATAATTTGGACACATAGCATTAACTTTTTAACTTTATCTGTTAGTCCAATCACAAACTAATATGAAATGGAATAATTGATTTATAAACTTACTGTGAAAGCCAAAGATACTCAGTTTTTGTGCAGT
>NW_007732545.1:15223-18799 GCF_000696425.1 Galeopterus variegatus | reverse complement strand
TTGGACAAATAGCATTAACTTTTTAACTTTATCTGTTAGTCCAATCACAAACTAATATGCAATGGAATAATTGATTTATAAACTTACTGTGAAAGCCAAAGATACTCAGTTTTTGTGCAGTTCAGAAATAAAAATATTCACCTGCTACACTTGTTTTACTTTTGTGTTTCTTTTCACTTTAAGTCTTTTTAGAAATAGTTTTCATTTTATACTGCTATAAATATTTAATATGAAAGCTGAATTAAATGTTTAGCATGTGAAGGGTCACAAACTCCTGAGGCCATTCATATCATATACGTTCCTGACCAATTTCTGGAACTTTCGATCCTGCTGTGTGAACACTAGCATGCACTGTCTGCATCAGCCAGTATTCTTGATGCTTTGGACTACAGTCCTTATCTTCTACCTACTACCGTTTGGCATTAATTCTTTTAGTTATTCATTTGAATTGATTCATTTGTTCATTCATTTTCCAAGTATTTATCAGATCTCCCAAATGCAGCAAGCCTGCTATTCTAAACCCTTGGATTTCATTTGTTTACTTACAGATAATTCCTATTCTCGAATTTTCCACCAGCTGAGTAGATAACCATTAGTCAAATAAGCATACACATGCAAAATTATACTGTATAGCAAATGTGAAAAAAACACCCTCTGTAAAAGAAACTCCTAAGTTGGGAAGAAACCATCAGCAGTTTAACCTGTTCTAGCTGTCAATTGTATTTCAAACATAATTTTTAAAATCTTACTGATTTTCATGCTATTTTAATTGATTCCCTTGAATTGTCTAGGTATGTCAACATATAATTAGCAAAATTTATTATTTTTGCCTTCTTGTATAAATGACAAGAAAGCTAGAAATAAAGATGTGCTCTGACTTTCTCTTGTTTAATTACATTTGCAGCCATTTCAAACAATTAATTATACTGGATAAAATTATGGGTATTCTTGTACTGTCTCCATTTTAATTGAGGATATATTAAGAGCAAACCTTGGTTATTTTCATTCAACAGACACTTATTTATTATTCCATGTGCCAGGCACTGATTTTACTGGGAAACAGATCAAAAATCCCTGTCTCATAGGACTTATATTTTAGTAGGGACTGTGTGTGTGTGTGTGTGTGTGTGTGTTTATGTATATAACAATCAGTTTTCTTGTTTAAGAATTTTTAATAGAGACTTAATTGGTTGAGAATGATAGGTGCCAAATATTTAGCAGGTAAGATAATAAAAAACATGACACATTGTTTGGTTTAAGGGTTATATAGAAGAAAATGAACTTTTTATTGATCAAAAAGACATAGGTACTGAAGTTTTGTTGAGATAGATTTACCATATGGTAAGGATTAGTGGATATTCACTCCTCTCCTAAGAAAAGAGTCTGTAGTTTCTTCAAACCAAGCCAACCTGGAAAGGACTTCTGAGAAGTAATAGAACCACTTACTCAGTATGTACCCTTAGAAGTTTGTAAAGGACATTGGGAAGAAGTAGGCTGGCAAGCTTGTCAGGCATTGTTATTTCCTATTCAGGAATCTGCCCCATTGTTGGAGAGCTCTCAAGATCACCAATTTGAGGGTGAATCCCTCTCAAATTTACACACTTCTTTTCCCTCCAACCTTAGCCATCTGGATGCACTTCCTCGTTCTTTCTCTTGGCATTGTTTTGCCCATCCAGGTGGGCTTTTCAAACAGAAGCTGAAACAACCCAATGCACCAACTTTCTGTCCTGATTATGGTCCACACTTGTTTAATGGGAAGTTCTATTCCAATTTCTCATGCAAAAATTCTCCTAAGTCCTGGTCACCCCAATCCTGCCACCTCTGGTGTGACATCTACCTGACTATTATCACTTTTGAATTTCTCATATGTGAATCAGGCACTACCCACTGCACCCTTCAATCTCCAAGAGAAACCGATTTTGTTCTTTGAATGGTCTAGTTGCATCTTCTTCCTTAAAAATCCAGCTCAAAATATCCTATAATTTCCCAATCTTTTGTTGTCCTTTCCATACTCAATTATAGGATGAAGCTGGGTTGTCAGAAAGAGATAAAAAAATCTGTTTTCATCACATATTTTGCAATCCTGCATAGAAGTTATACAACTCACTTTAGGTAATTGCACACAAACTAAATAGAAAGCCTCTCTTCTAGTACAGAACCAAACCTGTGTTATGGTTTGTCTTAAGTTCTAAATACATTAATCTTTTATCATTATTCTCGTCTTTCTTTATCACCATTTTTAAAACTACACTGTGAGCAATCATGCATCTGCTGGATATATGCCAATTCTATTGTGAGCTTCTTATTTCAAAAAGAGCAAGGTCACAGAAACATTTGAGCAGGTTTACAAGCTCCCCAGATCATTTACCTTTGATGTTCTCAGGTGTTAGAAGTCATCTTCATCTAGCTCTTGCAGAAAATAATTATTTATAACTTTCTAGTTCTTTACCACTGAAGTTAAGTGCTTTACCTTGTATTATTATCAAAAGCTGCTTTAAAAAAATATTGAATCAAAATTGATTATACATATTTTTAGGGTTCAACATTGAGATATGTTGATCAAATCAATATTAGTAGCATATATATTGTTACAAATCATAATTATACTTTCTGCCCCTTGTCCAATCTCTCACCATCCCCTTTTCCCTCCCCCTCCTCCCTCTAATTACCCTAGATTTCTTTCTCTCCCTCTGAAAGAATAATGGTTTCTGTGTTGATTTGTTGTCTAGATGATCTGTCCAATGCTGAGAGGTGTGATCAGGTCCCCCAATATTATCATAGAGCAGATGCTTCTTCTGTCACTCTGAAATGGGCTTTGAGTGGACAGACATCCTCTTCTTTTCATTATCACTGCTGGCGTCTCTCCTTGGGTCAATGCACTCCAGTCGCTGGCGGACCATCTTTGTGGTGGTTGTGGTATCTAGCCACTTTCACAGCAGCCACGGTTATTGTGATGGCTCTGGTGGGCCACCCATATGGAAGTGATGTTTTGGCATGCTCCTTGTGCTGGTGGTGTGCCTGGTTGTGGGGAATGTCTGGTCCCCTTCTCCATGCCTCAGATTCCCAGACAGCCCCAAGGTGCTGGTGGTGTGCCTGGTTTTAGGCAGGGTGTCCAGTCCCAAGCTCCATATCCTTGGCATCTGGACAGAGCCCCCAGGTTATGGCAGTGTGCCTGGTTGTGGGAGGGGGGATCTGGTCCCCTTCTCCATGCCTTGGGTCACCAGGCGGGCCCCAGGGCACTGGCACAGTGTGCCTGGTTATGGGGTAAAAAAAAAGCTGATTATTATATTTTTTGTTTTTTAGTGGTCCCTCCATTGACTGGGAACAGTGACTCTCTTCTTTAATGATGTATCTCCAATGTTTAGCACAAACCTTGACTCATGGTAAGCACTAATAGGTAATTTCTGATTAAACAAATTGATGATGAAGTACCAAATGATATAATCCATCATAAAATTGTGATAACCCAAAATCGACCGTCCATGACAACACATGTTTATAAGATTTGAAATATGGACAGAAACGGAGTGGAAGGCGCCGGACCGGCCCAACTCTGCGAGCTCTGTGAGTCACCCC
>NW_007732545.1:12913-13191 GCF_000696425.1 Galeopterus variegatus | reverse complement strand
TGACATTTCTCTCAGAAATGGAAAGAACTATACAGATATTTATCTGGAATAACAAAAGACCGTGAATAGCCAAAGCAATGCTAAGCAAAAAAAATAAAGCTCTACCTGACTTTAAACTATACTACAAAGCTATAATAACCAAAACAGCATGGTACTGGTATAAAAACAGAGACACCGATCAATGGAATAGAATAGAGCACCCACGCACTTACTGCCGTTTGATCTTTGACAAAGGCACCAAGCCTATTTACTGGGGTCGGGACTGCCTCTTCAGCAAA
>NW_007732545.1:10242-10932 GCF_000696425.1 Galeopterus variegatus | reverse complement strand
AAAAAAAAAAGATTTGAAATATGTGTTTCACAGAATCCTCAATAACATCAGGTATTACCTTTTAATTGATTTACAGTTTGAAAAGTAAAAAAGCTACCACAGTATCTGTTAATTTTAAGGATTTTGCTACTAGTAAGGTAAATGTGGTCTTTGTTTCTTTGTTTTGTTGTGTTTGTCCATTACCATCTTCAAACTCTTTTCTAGCAAACTGAGATTTCCCAGTCTTTGTCCACTTCTTTAATTAGGACAGTTGTTTTCTTACTGATTTACATAATTATTTTATGTATTAAAAAAATATATATATATATACACACTCTGTACATATGTATCAGATAATTCTCACTAATTTCTGTAAAACTATTTTTTTATGTGGTTTTTACTTGCAAAAACTGTAATTTGTAAGCAGTCAGGTCCTAATACTTTGGTTTCCAACATCCTAAAAATGCCTTTGTTGCAACTATGATTAAACATCACTTATAATTATTATACACAATAGTTATTATAGATATTATATGCAATATATTATATACAATTATTATTATAAATATTTTATTCAATAATTAGTATATAATTATTAATTTTTTAAAAACCTTGTTTAAATATTTAATCTGACATCTGTTTTTACATTTTGTGTTTGGGTTTTTAGGTCAATTTGTAACTTAAAACAAAAGAAATGCACACAGGCAAACA
>NW_007732545.1:9661-10225 GCF_000696425.1 Galeopterus variegatus | reverse complement strand
AGTATATAATTATTAATTTTTTAAAAACCTTGTTTAAATATTTAATCTGACATCTGTTTTTACATTTTGTGTTTGGGTTTTTAGGTCAATTTGTAACTTAAAACAAAAGAAATGCACACAGGCAAACACACAGAGACACACACACAAAGTGAATTCTTTGTGTACTCTTACAGTTTTATCCCCCTTAATTAAGCTAACCTGTTACTCAATCATTCCATTAAGATTTCAGGAGGATATTCTGGACTGTAGTTATCCTTTCTGTGAAGCAAATTCCATGTATTTTGACACCTATTATTTTGGGGCTACTTACTAGACCACACTATAACCTCAATCCTCAACTCATGTTTTTGAGTGTGTGGTTAACTGACTCCCCACTGTTTCGTTATGTTTAAATTATGTTCTATACTAATTTACAATCTAATTGAAGATTAAACCTGACTAGTTAGCTCTTCCTCTCTGTGTTCTTTGCTCATCTGTTCAGCTTTCTCATACTTTTTTTCACATCTTCCATAGTACCAAACACCACATAGACCTTAATTGTCAATTTCACAGTAGGTTGTATGG
>NW_007732545.1:0-8940 GCF_000696425.1 Galeopterus variegatus | reverse complement strand
TCTTCCATAGTACCAAACACCACATAGACCTTAATTGTCAATTTCACAGTAGGTTGTATGGCTGGAATATCCTTTACTACCTCTCTAGTTCTCAAGGGATAATAAGATGTTTCCATTGAAGTACTCCCAGGTAAATTTGTGATTTGAAACCTTCCTTTTCATACCACAGCCACTCTTAAAAAAAAAAAAAATCTAATGTTGTAGGTTTAAATTGGGAGTATACATCCTCTATTCTTGAAAGGCATGTTGTCCATGCAGAATAAGTAGGATAAGAACACATTAATATCTCAGGGAACAAGTAGATATCAGTTAAACAAGAAAGTCAATATGTAATATCCTGGCAGGTCCTATTCCTCAAATGAGATTGCTCAGAAATTAAAATGGAAGTCTGTTTGTGCACACTAGTTACCTGATAGTTCCTACGTAATAGATACACTACATGTGCTTAGAGATGTTGAAGTGGAAACAAAGTCTTGCCACATGCTCTTTCTGGGGCTTGTATCTTCTTTCCAAGATCTATCAAATTTAGTGTCTCTCCCATTCCCTATATATTTTTTCTCTTACTTGGGAATATTTTCTTTTCTTGGTAATGCAGTTTAAATGTTTGTAACTTTCTCAAATTTCCTGTGTGTTTCTATAACCATTTTCCTGGTATGTGATACTTTTTGGCTTCTCCTGATGTTGGTAATGTTGAAACATGAAAGTTAAGAATCAATTTGTATCTATTTTTAAAAACTTTGTTCTTTATTTTTTTCTGTGCTATATCCTACTTGAAGTAATTCATTCATAACGCCTCCATGACTGAATGGAAGAATAGCTACACAGTAGTAGGAAATTTTGAGAACAAAATCACAGTGATTGATCCTTCAAAATATTATCCAATCACAGCAATTATTAAGCCCCAGGAAATGTGTGTGTGTGTGTGTGTGTGTGTGTGTGTGTGCATGCACGTGCACACCTGGGAAACATAGGTGTCAAAAACTCACGTAAAACCTGCCTTTACATGGTTCATATTTTAGTAGAATTTGGATTATTACATAACTTGACATACTTTATCAGCTTTTACTAAACAAATCTTTATTGACTAAATTGTTAACGTGTGAGGGAACTAAAAGTACTTCCCCTACAAAGTTCAAAATATAGGATGAAAAAGACAACACTCTGTTATCAGAAAATCAGATAAGAGCTATAAGAGAGGTATAGGAGGATGCAGAAAGAGCAAAAATTAAGTCTGCCAAGGAAGATGACCCAGAAAAGCTTCATCAGAAGAGGCGACATTAAGACGCACTTTTCAGAATATGTATGTTTTATTTCTGGAGTAAGAATTACAGAATGTAGTTCTACATGTGAGGAAAGGCATATTGTCACAGGACAAAATGGCCCATATAAAGACAGAGAGACCATTATGGTAGATGGAAATGAATTATGCACCTGCTTCTGCATTCAACTCTCCTGGCATCTCCTTTAATATAGTCCCATCTACACTTTGACTTCCCTAAATTTGCAACAATGATTTCCTATATATCTAAGATAGATTTCTTTTAAAAACACTGTTTTAAGCAAATTCCTCCTTTAAATATTGTTTTTAATTAACAGCCTCAGAATTTGTAAAGCTCAAACAAGAAAACAATTTTTAGGGTCTTCTAATATACATAATTTGGTGACCAATTCCAAATATCCACATTGTGGGGATGTTTTCCATTTGTTCCTATTTTCTCAATCCTAGAGGAACTTGCATTTTTGTATGTAAGACAGATGCATTAAACTTGTCTAAACTAAAGAGTTTTTCTTCAGTTAGAGAAAGTGGTGAAAGACATTGTAAGAGAAAGAAGCAGATCAGCATTGCAGAGTTTGAAACTGCTTAGCTATTTGAAGACTGTCAACTAATCCAACGCTATTGGAGTATGGAGTGGGTGTGAGAAGTAGTTAGACATCTGGAAAGAAAAACTGAGAGCAGATTGTAAAGGGAAATTTTTGGAACACTATTACACTTATTCTATAACAACAATTTGAGTGAATTAAAATTTTAAGAATTTAGAGTCCTGATCAGGACAACTGTCTGGAAATATGAGTTTGAAGCAGAGATAAAATAAATATTTGAACTTTTAAGTTCACCCAACTTCCAAGGTAACAACCTTGGGGTAGATGTACTGAAGAAATATAGGGATCTTTCTGATCAATAGTCATAGATAATAGTCTTAAAAATTTTGGAAGAGATATAAGCTTAGTAAGAGAATAGAAGCAAAGTTATAAGGAAATGTAAGTAAAATAAGTGACACTATAAACTTATAAAAGTTCATTTTATGTGTATTTCATGAAATTAGAATATTTATATTTAAAAGTTAAAAGTTTCAATTTAAATAAAGTCAATTCAAAGAAAACTTTAGAATAGAATAAATGTAGAATTATTATATAATTCTATTTCTTGCTCAAGTATAAATAAAAATTCAAGACAAGAAGCAGTTCCTCAGTTCATTAAGAATGAGCAATTAGTAATAATGGGAAGAAATTTAGGAGAGTGCAATTCAGGTGAACCAGGAAGACAGCAGTTTGCTGGTGAGAACCACTAGATTGGAGTCTGAATTCCTCACAGAAAGAGAAGAAAAGAAACTTCCTCCCATGAGGAATGACTAGACATTACACGCAAGGCTTATTAGAAACGGTTTTTCTCTACTAGCAAGGAAATGGATTCAATGGTCTGATTCCTCCACTTATTTCCTTACATTCAATGAACCTAGACCCATAAGGTCTGATTCACCATTTGACAAAAAGATTCAAAGAACTGAAAGAATTCTCAAACCTCCCATACTCAATGATGATTACTTTTCCCCCTCCATTCACTCTTTGCTATATCATAAAATTATTTAAATATGTATTTAATTATTCTATGAGGAGAATACTTAGTACATAGTCTGCAGAAAAAAATATAATGAGACAAGTTGAAAATATGTGCAGTGTAAGTTCAGAAGTTTACCTATATAGGTTCTACATTTTGTTATATACTGAGTCTTATAAATTCTAGAATACTATTGATAAATTAAAACAAAAAGAAGACATTTTAGAAAAGACCCTTTATTTTGCTGAATGCTACTATGTCTATTTGCAGTGGTTAAAATAAAAGCCATCTTTAGGCTGTGAGTTGAGCAGCCCTGAGAATAAGCCTACATATGGTATGAAAAAAAAGCAAAAATATGCAAGGAAACAAGACTTCTTTTTAAGTGAGACAATTATATACTTTTTACTAAATCATCTGCTGGAGAGTTTTCTCTTAGTTGAAATCTAAGACAACTTAACCAATAAATTGTTTTATTATTTCCAAGCAACAACTGTGTAACTATAGACAGCGTGATCTTGCTTTTTTCAGAATTTAAAATTACTAATTTTTCAAAAATCCACTTAAAAATGCCAAAAGACACAGTAGGCTTATCACATACAGATAAAAATCCATCTCATGAAATTTTTATAATATCTTAGAGTTAAAATTATAGTAATTTGAGAAATTACTATGGGCTCATATTAAGCTGATTTTCTTTTTCAAACCATGGTTGGTAACTCCCTGGAAAAATACTTTAAAGTTCTGAAAGTTCTCTGTAAGTATGTTATATGAAACCATGCATTCATTTATTTGACAATATATAAAACAATAGCATGTTCTTATGACATCATATTAAATAATTTATAATATAATAGTAGCATGAAATGCCATTGATTTTGTTAGTTTGATTTTTGTTTCTGTTTTGTTTCGCTGCTGTTTTTGTTTAGGGTTAAGAAAAATTAAGATTAGGTAGTTTTATTTTGGTTGTATCAAACTAATTAGGATATATAGACTGAAGTGAAAACATATTTAAAATTCTAGGCTTAAATTATTGGGGGGCTGAAGTACAGAACTTCCTAAAAGGAGAAATTGAGTGTCATAATTATCATATTTAAGGATGATGACATCAAAGTGTAGTTGCAAAGATTTTAACTAAATTCAGAAGAAAACTAAAATATTTGTCCTAGGTAAGTGACAAAAATAGTCAGGAAAGATTGGAGTGAGCAGTGGTAGGAAAATGTGAAACAATGTAAACTTTCCTCAGCAGTCATCATATAGCAATGGCATCCCTTAGTGTGTTCAGGCTTCTATAACAAAATACAATAAAATGGGTAGCTTATAAACAACAGGAATTCATTTCTTATAGTTTTGGAGGCTGGGAAATCCAAGATCAAGGTGCCAGCACATCCACTGTCTTGTGAGGGCTCACTTACTTGTTCATAGAAAGCTGTCCTTTTGCTGTGAAACATCACATGGCAGAAGTGGGAAGGGGCTTTCAGGTGTCTCTTTTATAAGGGCACTAATCTCATTCATGAGGGCTGAACCTAATCACCTCCTGAAGGCCCCACCTCCTAATACCATCACCTTGAAGAGTAGGTTTCAATATACAGATTTGGAGGGGATGTAAATATTGTCTATAGCAGCATGGAAGAAAAATCATGAGAAAGGTAGAGGCTGCAAAATTGTATGAGATATTGAATATGTCAGATATATCTTTACTATGCTTTGTTGCAAGTAACAAGAAAACAACATGAACTTGTTTAAGTTACAAAGGAGATTTGTTGGCTCACGTAACTACATGGGACATGGTTATTGCCAAATACAAGTGGGGTTTGGTGCTAGGGTTCAAACAACATAATTATGATGCTTTAACTCAACTTTCTTTTATATTTTATAGTGTTGGCTTATTTGGGGATTATATACAGCAACCCCTCAGTAGCCCCAGGCCAGTATCATTCTTATTTATCATAGCACATTGGAAAGAGAAGTTTTTTCAAATAACTCCTAAGCAACACCTAGGGTTCGCATGCTTGTATTAACTTGAGACAAATCCTCTTCCTTAGAGTAACCACCAGAGCCCAGAAGACAGAATCATGCTAATTGGCTAACTGCCATGTGAGCCATCTTTGAAACTGGGGTGGCACCAATTCCCATTGGCAACCCAGGCATGGAAGCATAGATAGAGAAAATTTTCAAAGGAATAAGTAGTATTGACAGATTCTGTAGAAAGAGTGATGGAGAATTTTGGAAATCATTTGAATTTTCCAACTTGAAGTGAACCTTCAGGAAACAGACTCAGTATCGTTTCGTGTGAAGAATTCAGAATTATAGCTTGTAAACATAGATGGAGTAGAGTGAGTGGTGAAGCAAGATATATGCACGTTTCAAAAATGCAATGGTAAATGAAAGGGGGAGAATTCAGTTTCTTTGTTTCCTTACATCTATTGCACATGATCTTTGGCTTCTTTCATATCTCCAGTCTACCTCCTTTTCCTTCAGTCTCTCTCACAGCTTCAGGTTTTCTCTAAGTGAGCTAAGTCTAAATGTGTTACATTGGAACGACTCTGCAAACATCCTCCCTATGTTATTCTTTATTCCATTCCTCTGCCACTCAACACTTTATCTCTGAGGCACAACAGTCCACCTATGTGCCTCATCCTATCCATTTAGGATGCTGAACATCAATGAAACAGGCCATAACACTCTAAGATTTATTAGGACTTGGGAATTAGAAACTTGAGAGGAGTGAACTGCACCTCTTAGGNAACCACCAGAGCCCAGAAGACAGAATCATGCTAATTGGCTAACTGCCATGTGAGCCATCTTCGAAACTGGGGTTGCGCCAATTCCCATTGGCAACCCAGGCATGGAAGCATAGATAGAGAAAATTTTCAAAGGAATAAGTAGTATTGACAGATTCTGTAGAAAGAGTGACGGAGAATTTTGGAAATCATTTGAATTTTCCAACTTGAAGTAAACCTTCAGGAAACAGACTCAGTATCGTTTTGTGTGAAGAATTCAGAATTATAGTTTGTAAACATAGATGGAGTAGAGTGAGTGGCGAAGCAAGATATATGCACGTTTCAAAAATGCAATGGTAAATGAAAGGGGGAGAATTCAGTTTCTTTGTTTCCTTACATCTATTACACATGATCTTTGGCTTCTTTCATATCTCCAGTCTACCTCCTTTCCTTCAGTCTCTCTCACAGCTTCAGGTTTTCTCTAAGTGAGCTAAGTCTAAATGTGTTACATTGGAATGACTCTGCAAATATCCTCCCTATGTTATTCTTTATTCCATTCCTCTGCCACTCAACACTTTATCTCTGATCAGTCCACCTATGTGCCTCATCCTATCCATTTAGGATGCTGAACATCAATGAAACAGGCCATAACACTCTAAGATTTATTAGGACTTGGGAATTAGAAACTTGAGAGGAGTGAACTGCACCTCTTAGGAAAAGATTTGTTTCTTATCAACTCTTCAAAAGTCCTAACTCTTGTCAAACTCTCTATTCCAGCTCTGTAAACTATTCTATTAATAGATGACTGAGCTTTCTAGTTCACAGATGAAATTGGGTCTGTCAAGCAGAAACACACCAAAGGCACTCCCTTCCTACCTTGCTATAGCTGTTGAGTACCTACTCTTCTTCAGGATTTTGGCACAGAAACTTAAAGACCTTAGCCTAAAGTAATTTATGTTTGATTAGGAAAGATAGGAAAAATGGTAATTACAATAGAGAGGTGTGTATGCTATTGTTAGGCATGTACCAAAATGCTTCAGAGTCTCTTTGCTTACCTCTGTTAGTGAGAACACACCTGACCTAGATTTTAAGGACAAGTTGGAGTTAGACTGGTTATTACCAAGTGATAAATAATTCTAAATCAGGGACAGCCTGATTAGGTGTCAGAAACAGCACGTATGACAGAATCATAAGAATGTTGAATATTTGCTTTTAAGCAAAGGCAGGATGCAAAGGCATGAGGATAAATACAAATAAATATCAAGAAAATGAAAACAGATTTTTTTTTTTTTAAATTTAGGAAAACAAAGGAAAGTGCCAAACGATGAAATAAACAATAAATCTTCTCTTTGGATTCATTTACCAGGAAACATTGATTGATTTACCAATAGGGTACCCTTGGGGCCTTGATGAGGGCCCAGGCCAGATTATGTGCAATGAGGAGAGAATGAGAGATAGGGGCATATTCACAGTCAGAACCATCAAGTCTTTCAAGAATCTTGGTTGATAGAAGAAGAATCAGTTCACAAGTGGTAACTAGATGGCAATTGCAATGAGATATATTTGCCCACCTCTCTCCTTTAAACCTCTATCTCATGTGATTCAGGTATTTTGGTCATGTATGTAGGTGACCATGCAGCCCAAATAAGTCAATTAGAGTATATTTAAAGGAATCCTTCTAGGATCTAGGTCAGACTAACTTTTCTCTTACAGAATTAGGTACTAAAGAACCATATATTTCTGAATCTTTCTAAATTCATATTTTCTACCATGTAGGAAAAGACTGCAGATGTAATGGAAACACATCCTCAGTGAGGGATGAGAGACAGGAATGAAGGACATGTTCTGAACAGCAGAGTTGGAACACTTGACCTCTAGCAGAACCGAAGTGCACAACACTCTCTAGATTTCAGTTAGTGAGCCAATAAATTTACTTTGTTATTCAGCTAGGAAGCTTGCATTTCTATTACACAAAATTAAAAGAATCTTGATAAAAATAGATATTTACATTCCAAAGAAAAAATATAGATAATTAATAAGAAAATCTCTTCTGTTCAAACCAAACATTTCACTTTTGCTGAGTCCTTTTTCCTTCTACCTTTCCAGTGAGTCTGACCCATCAGTGTTTCTTTTTGTCCTCCTTTTAATTTGACTCTTGTAATATTCTCTTGAAATATAACATGCATAAAAGGAACAAAGCATAAAAGCACAACTCAATAACTGACCACACTGTGGACACCCATGTAATCTCTTTCTTCCACATAAAAGTACCCATCACACTGATTTTCTCACTGTATATTTTATTTTGCCTGTTTTTGAGCTTTATTTTCTAAACTGAATCATAAAAAATGCATTCTTTGTGTCTATGTATTAGTTATTAGTGAATCAGGCATACTGGGATACTTCACTTCCCAGTTTCCATGCATTTGGGATAACTCTGGCCAGTGAATTGCAATCAGAATATCACTTCTGAGCTGAGCCTCTGAATTCACATCATAAAATGTCAGGACTCTCTTGTATCATCGACCTGTGAAGTTCATGTAGAGAACACAAAAAAATAAACTTTTGGTAAACCACTGACTTTTGGAGTTGCATTGCTGTATAACATGATCTTTTATAACAGAAACATCAATATCTTATAATCTGGATAAAGCAGTTGTGTTTAATTAATGTTTGCATGGTATATCTATTTCTATAATTTTACTTTTAAACTTACTGTATTCTAATATTTTATGTTCCGCCTGTGAGGAACTTATTAATGGGTTTATTTTTTAAATTCAAAATGACAAAATTGTTTTCCTTTTCTTGGAACAGTCAGCCTATTTCCGCTTAAGANCTCACTGTATATTTTATTTTGCCTGTTTTTGAGCTTTATTTTCTAAACTGAATCATAAAAATGCATTCTTTGTGTCTATGTATTAGTTATTAGTGAATCAGGCATACTGGGATACTTCACTTTCCAGTTTCCATGCATTTGGGATAACTCTGGCCAGTGAATTGCAATCAGAATATCACTTCTGAGCTGAGCCTCTGAATTCACATCATAAAATGTCAGGACTCTCTTTTATCATCAACCTTTGAAGTTCACGTAGAGAACACAAAAAAATAAACTTTTGGTAAACCACTGACTTTTGGAGTTGTATTGCTGTATAACATGATCTTTTATAACAGAAACATCAATATCTTATAATCTGGATAAAGCAGTTGTGTTTAATTAATGTTTGCATGGTATATCTCTTTCTATAATTTTACTTTTAAACTTACTGTATTCTAATATTTTATGTTCCGCCTGTGAGGAACATATTAATGGGTTTATTTTTTTTAATTCAAAATGACAAAATTGTTTTCCTTTTCTTGGAACAGTCAGCCTATTTCCGCTTAAGA
>NW_007732544.1:120932-131859 GCF_000696425.1 Galeopterus variegatus | reverse complement strand
TCATACGTTATCTATCTCATTTAATCTGTACACAGAAGTTGAGTGCATTGTGTTTTTCTGATTTTAAGAATGAGAATAAAATCTTCTAACTTTATGGCTGAATAAGATGAATGTCTTTCTAGTATCATGGCTGATAATTAGAGACACAGTTTTCACCATGAGGTTTTTCACTGCATATTCTTAATACTGAATTAGTTTCTACAATTTCTTATATGTCAATGTGTTATGGTGAAATGAGAATTCAGAAATTATGTGCCTTTATCATATGAGAGAGTGTTAAAGAACTTGGAGGCGTGGGAGCTGACTTAACGGAAGGAAAAATTCAGGAAGACAGCCAGTTTTCTTTTCATCTCTGTATTAAATGGATGTAAAAATGTAACTAGAACCAAAGAGTCTACTTTTCAGAAAGATGAATTCTGGCTCAAATTAGGCAGAACTTTCTGGCAAAGCATCAAGGGAATGAAATCAGCTGCTGGTACATGCATTCTCCTTATCATAGGTTTTATTCTCTTATTCTTCGATTTATTTTCCATTTATTTCTTTTCTCCTATCCTACTTTTCTTCCTACCACAAACATTTCTGTAATACACACAGTGTGCTGAGCACTACAATTGTTATTGAGAATAAAGGCAAGAATAGGTCCACACTTCTCAAGAATTCTCCATCCAGTGGTGGATACAGACCCACAGGTAATTACAACATAATGTGGTAAAAAGAAGATAAACACATACAGAGAGATCAAAGAGACACAGAGGAAGGTACTTCATGGAATAGATAAAGTCAAAGCTAGGGCTAAACAGATTATTAAAGGTCATCCAGATAAAGAAGGGGCAGCAGGAGAAAATGGACATTCTGGGCAGAAGAGATGGACTGTGCAAAAGCAACCACACAGGACATATGATGGTGTGTGACACATAGGGGGACAGGGTACAATTGAGGAGAATCACAAAAAAAGATGTCAGGCTAAAATATTTATTTCTCTGTTTACCTATGAATTTCTATGCCTTTTCTGATCTCGTTTACTTTCCTTATTAGTGCCCATGGGTTTCTTTTCAAGACTTCTTCAATTGAGAATTTAATTACCCTCAGTTGTTAAGAAGGATAAGGATTTCCTCAGAAGATATAAAGAGAGCCAGGATGTGAAAAAAAAAAAAAATTCCTCTTCCAAAATGACAACATGAAATGGATATATCGCATTCTTAAGTTACTGATCATGTGAACTAATCTCAGCCAGCCGAAGATAGAGCTAGTCATACTTTGTGTTCATTGGAATATCAGAGATTTTCTTGCAAAATAGTTCTACAAACTACAAAATAATACGGAATATTCAGCATTACTGACAATATGGAAGAGCGAAAGAAAGNAAACAGGTGTTGAGATCTACTGCCTGCTCTCCACATAGGAGAATCATAGGAGTGAATGCCTACTAAAGACAGTGGTTGGTATTTAGAACAAACCAACCAACAAGCAACACAATTGGACTTTCTTTGTGGCAATAATTATTTACAGCATATTGGTATGTTGAGACCACCCCTCATTCACATAATCAAAACCTGGGTTCAGTAGATGCTATTTATTTGTATTCCTTCAGCAGGAAAATGTTGCAAAAGGCAACCAGAGATGCACTTAGATGGGTGGAAGGCATTTTGGATGGAGGGAACCGCCAAAGATCAAAGATAGGAAAGGTTGTAGGAAGGGTAGGAAATATGAAAAAGAGTATGATGATTAAAGTGATGCAAGTAATTGATTAGAAATTTTGAGAACAAGGTTAAATCTAATCGTGGCCATGAGAAGTCTAGTGGAAGAATACTGGCTCTCATTAAAACATATTTATGTGTACCTTTTAAAAGGGCTCTGAGTTTCATTTCTAAACAGTACTTCCAAAAATTGTTTTGTTTTTTTTTTTGAGTATTTCTTTTTTTTTCTTTTTTTTTTAATTTTTATTTTGTCAATATACAATGTATATGATTTTTATGACCTGAAATAGCTCTGTCATTAAAACATGTAGTCTAGAAGGTGAGTTCAGGGGAAAACAAGTCACTCCTGAAACTCAAGCATACCTCTGAAAAGTGTACCAATACATAGTCATCCCCACGTATATTTTGTGTAACTCTAAATAGAAGGCACCTTATCGTTTCTCGAGAAGGTCAGGTTGATATTCCCTGAATGAAACCATGAAGAGTGTCATTTTTTTTCTATCATCTCTTTCTTATCACATTCCTTGCTGCATTGTCCCAGACCCCCTACTGGAAAGGCACTTCTCTGAGGAAAGAGCAATAAGCAATGTGGAGATTCAAGTGGACGGTGTTTAACAGCAGGACAAATCAATAAAAATATGCCAGAGTAGAATTCGGACATTTAGACAAGTTACACTAATTTCTTTTCTCACCTTTTGAATATTGAATTTACTTTATGTTTTTACAAAAGGTTTAAGGTGTCGGTGATGGGTCATAATAATCATATACATTGTATATTGACAAAATAAAAATTAAAAAAAAATAAATAAAAAAATAAAAATAAAAGGTTTATACCCCATGGCATCATATAATTTTTTTTGAAAGAAAGGGTCTTTAGGCTATATCAATAATAATGATAATAATAACTCACATTTATTAAATAACAGTATGGTGGATTGTGCTAATGGCTCTAACTGGATGATTCTGTTAAACCACAACCAGACTATGAGCAAGCACTCTTCCCTTTTCACTCCAACGATTCCGATAGATGCTCATTGTCAAATGGATAGTATATGGCTGAGCTTGTGCATCCACCCTAATCCGTCAGGCTCTAGAACCCATGCTCTTAGCCTCTCTGTCTCAACTTCCCAGATCTTCTATCCAAGCCCATTACTTTTTCAGATAAGGAAAGGGGTCCCAGGAAGGAGAGTGAATGACAAAGACCATGTGGCTTAACAGTGGCAGAACTAGAATGATCACCTAGTCTCCTGAGTCCCATGACCCTCCCACTGCTATTAAACCACTATTATCAATTTATTTTACATCATAAAATTCAGAATTTCAGGGTTTCTTGAACTAGGTGCCACTCTTTAATAAACGTTGACATTATTCTTATGTGTCAGTCCTCTAAGTCTTTTGCATCCAATAACTTGTTTAATCTTCACAACAACCTCACTGGTAGCTAATATTATTACCAACATTTCATAGGTGGGAATCTGACCCACAGAATAGTCAAGCAATCGGCCAAAGGGTACATAACTAGTGAGTGGTAGAGTTTGGATTAAATCCAGGCAGTCTGGCTCTAGTATTTGCACTTTCAATCATGTATTTGGGCTTCTTTTATTTTACCTATAGCTAGCAGGTGGTGGGGTTGTCGTCATATAATAGTCTGGGGAGGAATAGAGAAGTCTACCCAAGAGGTTTTTTTTTTTCCTTAATTTGCCACATTTTAAATATCTCCCTTAGAGTTATTCAAATTATGAACAATCTTCCCATAGCACAGTGGATTGAAACCTACTTCGGCTATGTACTAACACTGGTGACCTTCAGAAACTGACTTGGTGAAGCTTGGTGACTTGGTGAAGCTTGTTTTCCACAGAAGCAACACTTCTGTATTGCCTACTTTCCAGTTTTCTTTAGATGGGCAAATAAAAAATTAAAAAAATATGCATATGTGAAAAATAAAGTAAAAACAGAAATATGAATACATTGTTGCCATTTTTATTATAATTATAACCATTTAGCAGTATCATACCAATATCAGTTTGTCCAAGACACCAAATATGCCTCTCAAAATACAGTATGGTCTAGGATGTATTCTGTAGCACCAGTATAATCAGTTAAATATGCATCGAATGCTTTATATTTATGTTCATTCTTTCTTTCAATGAATGTTTTTTGAGAGCCTAAAGTATAAGATTGTTCATTTCTCAAGACCAATCTTGTGGTCATTTAGCTAACTGGGAATTCAAACTATGACATTTAAATTAAAATGTCTGGAAGAAGAGAGACATTGAGGAGCAGAGCACTATTTTTCTAAAGGGAAGACATTATTTATTTTTGAACATTGTCCTTATGTGCTGACTACAGTATAAAGTACATGATAGAAGCTGAATAGTAAAAGCTTCTTGAATCGATGGAATAGACATTCATCAGAAACATGTAGCTTTCCTCCATGTGTTTATCGTGGGAGTATTTTACAAGCACTGAAGAGGAAACTGAAAATTTGTTTTAATGTTATGTTTCAATTTCTGGAAACAAATTTGCGTCCAATTACTACTTGTTTGTGCTCTCCTTTTTTTCATAGGCAAAAATGAAAATAATACCTAACTCTTTAGATCAGGAGAAAATTCAACCAGAGATTTTCTGCATAATGCCCCTCAGTGAATATTGGTTAGCTTCCCTTAATTTCTTAAGTATAAAGATATATACTTATTATTTATATTTATATATAATTTACAAATATTTATATATTTACATTTTCTAAACATATATATATATTTCTAAATATATATATATATATACATATATATATATATATGTATATATATATATTTAGAAAATTCTACTTAAACCAAAGAGGGTAAGGGAGAATTATAAAATATTAGAGTTTGATATTTCTTTAGAGAGCATTTTATTTCTCTTAATGTATTTATTCATCCATTTATTCTTTTTCATCCATTCATTTAGTAACTATAATAATATAATTGATCTCAATCCATTGGGCACTGCATGTGCCCAAATGTAAAACCCACCCTTCATGTGGATGAAATCACAGAAAGAGACAAATATTACTCAGTGCACTGGGTTTTGTAATAGAACTAGGCATGGCATCAAAAATAATGAGTTATCTCACGTGATCGTAGGTCAGCTGCCAGGTGTGGGCAGGCAAGTATTACCTTCCATGCAGCAGAGGACTGCCAGCACCTGCAGTAATGAGGACCCACACAGCATGAGAAGGTATGATGGTGACGGTGTTAGTTAAGGCAGGAATAGGTGCTGAAGAAGCATCCCTTCCCTTCATCCGGGAACCCTGCTATTCTGTACTATGCGAAATACCTGTCTTCTCTCCCATCTTGGCTCCAGATTTGCAGTGCCAGCGCAGTAAGACTGCAGATTCTGGAAGAATGGTCAGGAATCCCAGGTCTCTGTCCTTGATCTGACCTTGCTTAGGTGTTAAGTCATCCGTCTTTCTGGGTCCTAGTTGTTTTTATTCAATGCATTGCTTTAAAAAAAAATAATTTGGTGTTCACAGAATACTTCATCCTACATTTCATCCATACCTAAAAAACCAAAAACAAAAACAAATAAAAACTGATTTTTTGTTATTCTAGCCCATGTTAATGTATATATTATTAGATATAGCATTCATTGATAACATTGTTTTTGGTACTGAGGAGTTGAATCACCAATATCTACCTGTGTAACACAGATTTTGAAGGGAAGGACATCTGTAAGTGGCAACTGTGTGCCAGGTGATGTAAGTTTATTACATCTGTCTCATGTTATTTTCACAACCCATCTCTGTGGTGGGTATTAGAATCTTCATTTTATAGACATGGACAATAAAGACCACAGATATTGAAAAAAATTCCCAAGGTTAGCAGAATTAGCAAGGGATGGAAAGGGGATTAAAACTACGGTTGAGTGACTCCCATAGTCCATTCTTTTTTTCAGGAAAGGCCCATGAAGATGAAGTTGTCATAGTAGACTGAGTGGCTGCAGAATGACACCATGGCCAGCGTGCCTGCAAGGTATGCTCATTTAGAGGTGTCTCTTCAAACTTAGAATTCTCACCTGGCAAAGTCAGTACTAAAAAAGGTCCTATGAGACCCTCAAATTTTCATAAAATATCAGATGTCAGAAGGATAGTACAACGAATGTAATAATTGCTGCAAGCTGTCTGCAACAGTCAATCTCTCAATTAGCTGCAATTCAGGGTAATAAAGTTATGTGCCATTCAAAGTTACAACTAAGGAGATTCTTACATGGGAAAAGGAAAGAACAAAAGAGGACTACCCATAGCCAAGGGCATTCTAATTAGCGTGCTATGTCTCACAGCCTTCATGTAAATTACTTTCTGAAACTGGTTCATAGAACCTGAAAGATAATAATTTCTCCCTGGGTAGCAGGCATCTTCTACACACCTGGATCTGGTAGATAGTTTGGTCCTCTCCAATTATTTTTGCTGTTACTACTCTGGCATAGAAATATTCATCAACTTAAATGTATGAGGTGAGGTTAGGAGCTACCTACATAGGGCTCAAAGAATATGTTGCATGATATCTCACTTATAGGATAAAAGATTCTGAGGACAGGGTGCTCAGCACCTTCAAATTCTCTCCCTGTATAGATGAAAAAGCAGGTTCAGTGGAGATACGTGTTTCAGTAAACCCTCATGAGGAATAATGGCATTTGATCTTAGTGCCATCTGTTTGCTGGTTTGTGTGTACACATGTCAGGGTACTTGTGTTAACGTGTGTGTGTGTGTGTGAGTGTGTGTGTGTGTGTGTGTGTGTGTGCTGGGAGGGGGTCACCTACCATGCACGAGACTCTTCACTGGAACAGTTTCCATACAATGTTATAATATAACTATAGATATACGTAGTGGTATAGAGTGAGAGCGGCATGTGGATAACTTTCTGGAAAACCAAAGAAATGCTCACAGAGCAAAATAAAGCTTGAACTGAATCTTGAAGAATGAGACTAGTTTAATGCAGAAAAGGGTGAAGTTCATCTCCAATAGAATATCATGTACAAAGGTAGCAAAATTTGAAAAAGCTGGCTTTGGAAGACCAGATCCCTAGATGCACATCAGGAAGTTGTATTTACATTTTCTTTGTGAGGGAACAAGGGTTTTCTAGGGGTAGGAAATGTGGCAAGATAAAATATTGTCTGATGTATTCCCTGCCCTCTCATATATACCTTTTACCCTAGAACACTCCCCTCCTCTTCCCTGGATATCTGGGTATCTAGATACCTGGGACATCATAGTTTCACAAGAATTCTCTGTGCCACTAGCATATAGGTACAGTACAGTAGAGATGGCTTCGCTTCAAGTGACTGTCCAAGAAGGCCCGAGGCACCCCTACTCAGTTTCCACATTCCTTGGAGGTATGGGAATATCTAGTTTTTCTGGGTTCCCAGTAAGGCACAAAAATTATCTGACCCAGGCCTCTACAGTCCTGAACCAGGCTCATGGTCGGGATAGGAAGGTGCAGCGTGGCAACGTGAATCACGTGTGAGGTTTAGATGGGAATTCAAATATCCTGGAGGATGTCAGCAAGGACAGGTAAAGATCAAGACACTGCGTAAGTCCTGGGAATTTGTGTGTCATATGAGGAGAAGCAGAGGGTAGAGGGGAGACGTATAAATTAATTGAATTTATCATAAATTGACTGGTCAGTCCAAGAAGGAACTGAATTTTCCCTGAATTGAAGACACTACACTTCCTACTTACTTACAGGAGGCTCAAAATGGAAACTGGGTTCAGTTATACTATAGAAAAGTACACAAAGGAGCACTTCTTATATACTTGAATGACTGACTGTGGCTTGAAAATTCATGCCTACCATATTGTTTTCCTCTTTACAAATACTATATTTATTCATTGGAGGAGTTATATAAAATATAGCAGAGTCGAAGTCCTGGCAGAGCCAGAAATTAAACTTAAATATCTCAGACAAAAGAGGGAAAGGGAGAGTGAGGAAAGGATCATTACTTTACCCTAGCAGAGAGAGCTATCTGGAAGTCTATTTAATAATGAAAATATTTCTGGAATTCCCTGTCATTTCTGGAACTCTCTAAGAGAGTGACAGAAACACATGCTTGTTGTAAAAAAATAAATAACTCAGGCATGCATAACCTGGAAGGTGAATCTGTTTATATTTACTCCTTCCTCCAAAAATATCCTTTGGTAATGTCTTCGCATTCATTATTATACTAGCAGCTATATGTGTATATGTGTATACATGCACACACACAAAGTGTACGTATGTAGCCTACTCCACTGTTGATTTGTAAAGGCTCTTTATATTTTAAGAATACCGACTATTTCTTTTTATATCCTTCCAGATAAATCTTTTTTTAATTATTTTTTTTTCATTGTACATGTTTATGGGGGGTACAATCTGTTGTTTCAATACATGTATTACATCAGAAAAGTTAGCATATCTATCACCTAAACATTTATCATTTCTTTGTGATTATAACATTCAAGATCCTCTTTTCCAGCTGTCTTGAAATGTATTTTTATAATACATTTTGCAAATATTTTCTCTCAGGCTTTTTGTCTTTTAATCTTATTTATGGTGATTTTTGTTATATAGAATGTGTTCAAAATTTGCTTATATACAAAGTTCAACATAAACAAATTTAGACCAAATACCAGTGCCTTCACCACTGTCCTGATGGTTTAAACCTGAGAGTCAGCTAAGTAGGTGATTAGAGATCTACAAGATTAAAAACCTGGGAAATGCAGGGCTCTGTGTAAGGGGCAGGGCCTTCATTGTCAATCCTACTTTTGAATCCCTGCTCTAATATTTACATGTTTCGTGATCTGGGATAAGTATTTAATTTATCTAAGCCTCTAAAGGTTTTGCTACTATTAAAGGATGGAAAATTAAAAAAAAAAAAAAAGAAGTTGCATTTAGCAGTTCATAGCATGGTCCCTCGATTCAAAATTGTTTGTTGGAGAGGAAGAAGAGAAAAAGATGGAAACATGGGAAAGGTAGAAAGGAATACAAAAGAAAGAGGGAAAGAAAATGAGTGTATCAAATACAAAATTTACTTTCATCACAATTTCTAGGGGAACATTCATGTTTTTATTGGGATTTACTTAAATGTTGATATTTGCCTGATTTCATGAAAGATTATGCTAAAGGATTATGCCAGGTGAAGGGAAACTTAAAACTCTTCTTTTAAAATGAAATTTGTATTCCTCAGTGAGGCATCCACAGCTAAATGGTTCGTGCTTTCTCTTCCAGACCTGGATCTCACATCTTGCTGCCCCCCTATTCCAACTTATCAGTCTCCTAGGACACAGCCTAAAAGAACTGGTGCTTCTCACTAATCAGCCACGGGATCTCGCATTACTGTTCTCACGTACTTACTGCTACCTTGTATAATCTTACCTAAGTCCTCTTTTCTTTGCCCAGCTATATTCCACCAATATTCAATCCAGGTGTCACCTCTTGTATTATTAGTCTGCTACGGCTGCCACCACAAAATCGCATGACTAGGCAGGTTAAACACTATCACAAACTCCCTTAAAGTAACTGTGTTAAGTTTCATTGAATTTATGGTACTTCTATGTGTTATAGTTTGTTTTGGATGAGTTTGAATATTTCTTTTAAAACAATATTAATTTATTGTCATTATTATTGTTGTTAACTAAACATATCTATACCACTAGAACAAAAGCTCCATGACTGCAGGTATAGTGTCTGCCTTTTTCACTGATGAATTGCTAGACTCAACTGCAGTGTTTGGCACTTAATGTATACTTAGGACAGTTTTTTGAATTAAGTGTTGAGTGAATTATATCTATAAATTTACGATCTCTTTAAAAGATTATGACTTGACAAAGAAAAATATAAGCTTTAATCATGGTTGTTGGAAGTGTATTGAGGTATCTGTGTTAAAGATGGTTTAAACTGGGGCAAAGAACCAGAGTGAGTGAAGAGAAAATATACCTTCAATGAAAACACCAATATTAGATGTCAGCATTTCTGAGGATATATAAGACTCAGGTTATATAACATTTCTCAGAGAACTAGGTTTTGATTCTTTCTAATCTTAGGATCACTATAACAGCAATACCAAAAAACAGATGTTTAAATACATTTAAAATAAAACAAACTTCAGGGCCGAGCCCGTGGTGCACTCGGGAGGGTGTGGCGCTGGGAGCGCGGTAGCACTCCTGCCCCGCGTTCGGATCCTATATCGGGATGACCGGTGTGCTCACAGCGCTCACTGGCTGAGCTGCGGTGCGGCCAGTCTCAAAAAAAGGACAAAAAAAAAGAAAAGAAAACAAAACAAACTTCAGATTCACCTGGTGATGTATGTCTCCTTCCCTCAGTACATATCTACTAACAACTCGCTCCTGTATGCACTCTTATCAGGACAAGACACAACACTAGGATCCCTCAGGTTACTGAGTATAGGAATGTCCTAGTAAATGTTTTCAGTGTGGTGCCATTTCACTTTGGGCTTACAACTTTTTAATATGCAACTGATTAGTAATTCTGATAAATTAATATGTTAATTACACTTGTTCACATGGCGCTGTATTAGTCCGTTTCCGTTGCTTATAACAAAATACACAAAACTGGGTAATTTGTCAGAAAATGAAATTTGTTGCTCACAGTTTCTGAGGCTGGGAAGTCTAAAGTCCAGTGAACACTTCTGTTGAGCGTCCTGGTGGTGGCAACAGTGACGCAGGGGTCTCACATGGCAGAAAATAGTGGAGCAGAGAGAGACTAACCTCTCATGTGCTTTAGATTCATGACTTTTAGAGTCTTCCAAACCACGCCCCAGACCACAATTATGAATCCATTCACTATGGCATGGTCCTTCAATCTAATCACCTCTTCAAGGCCCCTTTCAATTACCATTATAGTCTTCCCCACCCTCAGCAGCTGTACGGGGGTTAAGTCTCAATGAAGTTGGGAGAACATCCAACGTACAGCATGCACTGAAGGAGTTCTTTGAAAAACCTTACAATGGACATGGGAAAAAATAATTTCACATCTGTTAACCCAGTGTTCTTGAAATGCTATTTTGGTAATTTGACATTATGACAAAAAGGTTATGTCCACACTGGCCTTCAGTTCATTTCTTTAACACTCCATGTCCTCTTCTTCTAAGGAACCTTTTACTTGCTTTTTTTTCTGCTTGGAATCCTCTAATTCACAGTCTTCTAGTTGTTGATACTTCTTGTTGTTAAATTTTAGGCAAAGTTATTGCCATTT
>NW_007732544.1:119500-120439 GCF_000696425.1 Galeopterus variegatus | reverse complement strand
CACAGTCTTCTAGTTGTTGATACTTCTTGTTGTTAAATTTTAGGCAAAGTTATTGCCATTTTAGAGAATTCTTCTTAATCCTCCTACCAAAAGTAGATTTCTTCGACCCTCAACCATGGCATAATCATTCTCAAATTACCTTATTTTATTTTCCACATACTTGGTAGCTCTAAAATTATTTTGACTTTTTATTTTTTAACTTGTTTCTCTTTGTGTCATGCCACTGGAATATCACTACAGTGAGAGCCCCCCCCCATTTATTGCTGTGTCCCAGGGCCAATAATGGTGATTGTCATATTAATGGTGCTGAAGAAATATTTGATGTATGAATGAACAAGTGAGAAAACTGGGTGTTAGACTAAATCACACAGCTAATCATTTGCAGAACTGAGACACACACTCAAGTTTTCTAATAAAAAGTTTAATGTGCATCCCTTTGCATCATGGCTACCAACTACTAAACTCTGTTATTAGCAGATTGTGCTGTTTGGCTAACAGATTGTCTTATACAATGTGAATACACATATATGTGGTACATGTCAATACATCTATTACATATTTATGCAAATATATATCTATAAAACATGCCTAGGTCAACTCTTTGATTATTAGGTTTTGAACTCAGTTGATAACTTCAAACACTCCTTTCTCAACACAACTCTGCTTTTGTGGCTTTCAGCAAGGGACCAGCAGAATGCACTTCTGAATTATGGAGTGTGGGAATGGTGAAAAATGAGATTCTTAAAATAAAATGAGAGTCACTGTTTTGCAATTCAGACTCTCTGTCTTTGTCACTGCTTCTGACTTGCCTTTTTCTTACCTTCCATCTCCTGTCACCCAGTTTCAAGAGTTGGGTGTTTTGTATTCTGTGATTTTTTAAAAATCCCTGTGATGGATGAAAGTCCATGCAATGAAGCATGCTGTCAGACTCAAGCCATT
>NW_007732544.1:117638-119083 GCF_000696425.1 Galeopterus variegatus | reverse complement strand
TTGCAAAGTACTTCCATGCATTTCACATCCATAGACAGTTTGGTTTGTGGCACATGGCTTTGTAATAATCAAATATTTGTTCAAAATCATATTTTATCTCCTCCATCAACTTAAAATCTTTTATTAACTTTCCATTACATTTCAAATAAAATGTAAACCCATTGCTGTAGTCTACAAAGCTCAGTATGATTTACTTTGTCTTGACATCTGCAAAATGTACCCACTCAAATGCTCCCTAGAGTTGTGATGGTCCAAGATCACTGGCATGATTCAACTTTAGGCCTTAACACACCTTCTCTTTCCAAGATTTATCCCTGGTTTGGCTTCTTTGACCTATCCCCTGCTCTCCTTCAATGCCACATCTACAGAGAATTCTTCTATGAGCACCAATCTAAAGCAACCTCTTTTTATCCTCTGTTCAGTCACCTAATTTGTCTCCTTTATCACAAAACATGATTTGTGATCATTATATTCATTTTTTTGTCTCTCTTAGTTGACAGTAAACATCATGAGAGAAGAATGCATGTCCATCTTGTATCTCACTGAAGACTCAGTTCCTAGTACAGTTCCAGGTACATAATGCATACATGATTAGCTGTCGTTGAATAAAGCAATGCTAGAATAAAAGTGGAGTTGCACTGACTATCTGTGTAACAATCATGGATACATTTCTTAACATCGCTGAATGTTTCCTTTGTATAATGGCCCTTTGATTATATTTCACATAAAGATTTCTTTGCAATGTGATGATAAGACCTGGTATTTTTTTATTGTTGCTATTATTATCTTTAATGATCTTTAACATCTCTTTCCATTCTAGACTAATGTGATTTAGAACAATGCTTAGAAAAAAAAAAACCTGGTTGCTATTTGTAAAATATGTTTATTAAGGAAGTAATTAGTCAGAAAAATAACAACTCATCTCTTTTAATCTAAAAATGAACAAAGAACTGAACAGTAGATGTTTCTACACATGTATTTGTTGCGTTTAGAGAGGAGGTAGAGGAGTTACTCAAGCTCCCCAGCAAGTGTAGCACGTGGTAGGTTCTGTGTAAGCAAACACACTATTGATAATCATACATTTTCACTTCATTCCCTGGGTTGAAAATAAGAAGAGACCCTACTCCATCACACAGGAGAAGGCACAAGTGAAAATAGTTAAAAATGTAAAGCAGAATTTTGTTTTGTGCCTATATTTCATAACATGGTCTTTGGCACATTGCAGGCAATCAATAATTACTTGTTGAATTTATTAAATAATACTACCTTCTAGACGTAAACTCAATCAACATGTAGCAGCATAGAACCGATGGAAAAAAGCTTGCAAAAAGACTTAGTTGGTTGTACTTTTCTGTCTCTGATTGGGTTATTATCAAGAAAGTCCAAAGGGGTATCCGAGAGGTTTTTAAGAGGACCATCACAACTTTGCAGGGTGAATACCTAAT
>NW_007732544.1:115397-117350 GCF_000696425.1 Galeopterus variegatus | reverse complement strand
TCTAACTCGAAGAAGTATTTTTTGTTCTTGCTAACGCATTTCAAGGGTTTACTATGTTTCTACCCATTAACTCTCAGAGATAGTTAGGCACACCTTCCTGTTCTCCTGTATAAATCCTTTCATATCCCTGTTACAGTCCATACCCCTTTTTGATCCACTTACCCAGGTTTGTGTTCCTAGTAATTTCCAGGGCAGATGCCACACATTACTTATATTTTCATAGTTAATTTTTAATTTAATTTTTTTTTTGTCCTTTTTGAGACTGGCCGCACCGCGCTCAGCCAGTGAGTGCACCGGCCATCCCTATATAGGATCCGAACCCACGGCAGGAGCGCTGCTGTGCTCCCAGTGCTGCACTCTCCCCAGTGTGCCACGGGCTCAGCCCTAATTTTTTTTAATTTTTATTTATTTATTGCTTTTTGCTGTCTTGTCCAAGGATCAAACCCTGAACCTTGGTGTTATCAGCACCATGCTCTAAGTGTCTGAGCTAACTGGCCAGCTCGTGTAGTTAGATTCATAGTTGATAAAACACATTAGATACTCAGAATGTGCCTATTGAAAGAATGATAGAGAACACAGCATCTTAAAAATTCAAATGCTTGTTTCAAAGCAACTGTGCAATAATGATGAAAGAAGTTAGTTGCTGCTATTGTAGAATGCTGATTAAACCAACAGAGCAAAGAAAACAAATTATGATGACCTGTGGCCCCCACAGTGGGGCCAAACTGCAAAGGACAAACAATATCTCTCTTCACATTTGATTTCAAAATTGCAACCCCCAAATGCAAGTTATTATCTCTCCATTAAACCCAGCAGTGTGACTCATTTGTTCAGCAATTCGTTCATGCATGAGCTGAGTTAATTTGAACCAGAATATACTGACACCAACACCAGTGGTAAAGATAGAAATTGAGCAAATTCCCAACTGCAAACTTAGATTCACAAGGTCCCTTTTTCTTTCTTTTGACCAGTCCTACATTTGCCCCTCCTATCCAATTTATATTAATATAATCAGCAGATGCAACAGAATTTTTAACACCATAAATTTGTTCTTCTCAATTCTATATAAATTTAGTTAATACTTGAAAGTATATAACAAGCACATTGTTTGCACCTAAGGGAAAAATCATGAAGAGATGAATTCATGAAAAATATGAAAAGATGAAAAAAATGTGGATTCTTGTTCAGCTCAGCTGCTAGTGTCAACAAGTTCTTTTAGTGAACATTTTTGTATTATTTTTGTTTCTCATTTTCTTTCTCTGTTGTTTCCTCTCTCTGTTCCTTTCTTGCATATTTCCTTCTTTCATTATCTTTCCTGTCTTTTCCCCTCACTCCTTTTTTCCTTCCATCCTATTCTAATATTTGCATATTTAAATTCAGTGATATTTGTCCCATCTTTAAAATGTAAATGAATATATGTTTCTTGCAGTGCTGATCTGAGGGTTATATGAAGCTTGTAAAAACTTGTAACACAACGCCTGGCAAACAAGGCATCTTTAACAAGCTTTTATTTTTTCCATCCTCCTCTTTCAATTTCTTTGTTTCTTTTTTCTTATCACTCTTTTTTCTTTCCTTCCTCTTTCTCTCCTCCATATAACACACCCACACTCTTCCCTTCTTTGCTTTGTCTCTTTCTGATGTTCTTTTTTCCTGAATAGAACCACTTCTAATATTGATCTCCAACTAATCACTACTTGATCATCAGGTAGAAGTGTAGTCAGTACTGCACATTTAGTGAACACAGCTGTAGATTTTTGTTTGGATCATTCATCTTTTTTATTGTTTTATTAAATATTGAGCATATACAAAAATAATATATATATATTTTTTTCCTTTTTGTCTTTTTTCGTGACCGGCAACTGATCGCAACCCTCAGTGTCACGCCCGTACCAGACCGGGACCGGCAATGGAATCGCAACCCTCGGTGTTGCGCCCGCACCTCGCTCAGCCAGT
>NW_007732544.1:111813-114642 GCF_000696425.1 Galeopterus variegatus | reverse complement strand
GGGAGTGCCGCCGCGCTCCCAAGTGGTGCACTGTAGCAGTGCGCCACCGGGCCGGCCCCAAAAATAATATTTTTAAATATGTGTAACTTGTAAAGAATGATAAGGAATGTCTAAGTATTCCAAACACCAACATTGAAGAAATAGGATATTATATTTAACTATGAATCTCAAGTTTAGCCTTTCCCAGTTTCATTTGCCTCATCTGCTAGAGTATTCTTTCTATATTTTATATTTTTCTTATGGATATACCAGACATAAGAATTCATATTTAGTTGTGGCTGTTTTCTGTTTTCTTCTCCAGCTTGATATTTCTACTCAATAATTTGTTTATGAAATTGCCCATGATGTTGTATGTTGCTTTATTCATTTTCTTTGACTCCTATGTGGTATTCCATTGCATGATCATACCACAATTTATTTAAGCATCTACTCTTGTTAAACACTTGGGGTTTTTTTTCAACTATTTATTTCATGTGAACATTCTTGCACATGTTTGCTGGGATGTAGTGGAAAAATTTCTCTAAGTTTTTGGCAGTGGAATAATTGCCGGTCATAGAATGTGCATTTTCAACGTTACTAGATAATGCAAGTGTCTTTTGTAAAGCAATTCCCATTCCTATCATCACTACGTAAGTATTTTCTTGCTCTACATCCTAACAATCACTTACGGATTTTTGTTAATTAGTGGGTGGGAAATTGTCTTGTTGTAGTTAAACGATTACTAATGAGGCTGAGCCTCCTGTTTTGTCATATGTTTATTGCCATTCCCGTTTTCTCTTGCTTAAAGGACCTTCTCAATTTATTTGCCCATTAAAAATAATCAAGCTTATTGTCTTTTTCTTTTTAAATTTTAGAAATTCTTTATGTATTCTATTTATTAATGAGTCTGGTGTTAAAGGTGCAATGTTTCAAAAAAAAAAATCTTATTTCTTATGTTTCCAATAGACCTCGAAAACTACTGCTGTTGTCAATAAGAAACAGATGGATGAGAACGCCATCAGTAAGCAGAACAATGATTTAAGGAGGGTTTATTCAGTTTNCTTTATGTATTCTATTTATTAATGAGTCTGGTGTTAAAGGTGCAATGTTTCAAAAAAAAAAATCTTATTTCTTATGTTTCCAATAGACCTCGAAAACTACTGCTGTTGTCAATAAGAACCAGATGGATGAGAACGCCATCAGTAAGCAGAACAATGATTTAAGGAGGGTTTATTCAGTTTGTGGCTACTGGCATCTATCTACATGGAGGCCCTTACTCACAGCCTGCAAATTCCTCCACGAGGCTTCAAAGCAGGCCTTACAATGACTTCATTATCAACTTTTGTAGCTTTGGGGTGGGATGAATAAAACTGAGCTAGAATCAGTTCTGGAAAACCAGATGGAGTTTTATTGAGAACTATTCATTTTTTCTAAGAGTGTCTATATATTTCCTGGCATGTGCCACTTGATGCATTGTGGCTTTGCACCATTTTAGGTTATTTTCTTGTCCCTGTACAGTTTAGGGATGATGTGGTCTTGCTTTGTCATGTAAGGGTCAAAGTATTCAATATGTATCCAATTTTTTTCACTTATTTATGCTCCATAAATACTCTTCTGTCCATTTGTACAGGAGGCATACTTCTTTTAAGACAAACTTTCATTTCAAAAACAATAAAATTATTCACCACTATGCAGAAATTTGTAGCACATTTTGCACATGTCAGTAGACTGTGACTTACGTTACATTNAGTCAACTTGCCCAGAGTTCAGTCTTTTGATACAGAGGGCAAATCACTGAAAATTGATTCAGAATGGCTAACTCACTCTTTTTTGAAACAAACCTTCAATATATTTTTACTGCTCTCAAAAGATTTTGTTCAAAGTTTTCTTGTGTGTTTTTAAAATTTTCTGATCATTTCTGAGTATGTAAAAATGAACATGGTTCAAAACATAAGAACTATACTAAAAAGCTTAGCAAGAGAAGTGTCACTTTTCTTCCTCCTTTTGTACCCTATTCCTATCCCCCATCTATCTTCTATTCACATCTACTTCCTCTAAGTACCCAATCTAATGAGCCTCTGCTTTATCCTGACTGTGTTCCTCTTACACAGATCAGCAGATCAATTTATCTATGTATGTCTTCTTGGTTCCCCATTTACTCTCATACATAAGGAAGGATTCATATAGGTATACTTTTTACTTTTCCCCTCATTTAATATATACTGGAAGAAACTAAATATCAATTCAGAGATTAGCCTAATTCTTCTTATAGCTACATAGTATTCCATTATGTCCACGTGCCATAGTTTATTGACCCTGTTAATCTAAAATAAAACATTAGAGAAAATATTTCCAAATATGTCGAGTTTATTTGGGAATAAGAAAAGAGGATTAAAATCTGGAATGTACAGCCCTGGCAAGTCATGGGAGCATCCTGTGAGGGAAGGGTAAGAGAAAGCTTTTTGTGGGCAGAAAGGAGAGGTTCATGTAAGTTGCTTGGAAACAGAGTTCATTGGTTTTGAAGGCTCGAAGCCAGATTAGTCATTAATTCATTGATGGAGATGCTGTTATTGGGCAATTGTTCTTTCTTATCTGAATCTCTGCAGTTCTAAAGAATGTCTAGTGATAAACCTTGTCACAGAAATATGTGCATAGGTGCAAAATGTGCAAGCCGTGCAAAGCAGGAGACGTGTGAAGGATGTGAAAGGGTTTTTGGTGGGGTTTTTAGAAAGTCCTTGAAAATAGTTCTTTGAAAAGGAAGTATAAGATCCCCCTTCTTTGTGCCTTTCTGGGCCATGTTTTGTATGCATCTGACAAAAAAAAAATGATTTTATCAATTTTCACAATCCT
>NW_007732544.1:84226-111224 GCF_000696425.1 Galeopterus variegatus | reverse complement strand
TTGGTGGGGTTTTTAGAAAGTCCTTGAAAATAGTTCTTTGAAAAGGAAGTATAAGATCCCCCTTCTTTGTGCCTTTCTGGGCCATGTTTTGTATGCATCTGACAAAAAAAAAATGATTTTATCAATTTTCACAATCCTTTTGGTGGGGTTTTTAGAAAGTCCTTGAAAATAGTTCTTTGAAAAGGAAGTATAAGATCCCCTTTCTTTGTGCCTTTCTGGGCCATGTTTTGTATGCATCTGACAAAAAAAAATGATTTTATCAATTTTCACAATCCTTTCTCTATGTACATTTAGTCTGTCACCAATATAATTTTCACAACCCATTCTCTATGTACATTTAGTCTGTCACCAATATATAGTTTTCATTTCAAATAAGACTACAATGAATAAACTTATGCCTATGTAGCTTTTCAAGCTTGTCTGTGTAGCTTCAGAATAACTTTCTAGAAGTGGGGTTATTAGGTCAAATTCTCTTCCATAACGTTTGTGGCAATCTTTATTCCACCAGAAAAGTATTAGATTACACATTATCAGATTGACAAAATTTAAATTATTTATATAAATAATAATATCTATATAGAATTGATATTATATATAAATATATGTAATATGAATTTGACCGATCTGATAGGGGAGAAATGGTATCTCACTGTAGCTACCGGTGAATTTCTCTTATTATGTATGAGGTTGGAAATCTCTTCATTTATTGGAAAGACCTTTTGTATATTGGAAAGTACTTTGTATGACTTTATTTCTACTGTGAGTCTTCTAATTCTTTTGGAATTATTTATTGTGGATAAAGAAAAATAAATAATTTTTTTGAAGTGACTCTCTAGTTTTGCAAAACTGTCTTTAATAAATTCATATGTGTCCCCAATAATTTAAGATGACACTTTTATTATACATTGACTTTCCATCTATGTTTGAATCTATTTCTGCACTCTCTATTAATCCATTAGTCTAATCAGGTGTCAGTACTGCAGTGCTTTAATTACAGAATTACAGATATTTTATTAATATCTAGTAGCGTTCTCCTTGGAGCTTCTCTTATTTTTATTTTACCATGTATTCTTGAATATGTAATTTTATATGAAATTTAGTAGAATTGCCTATTCCATTAAAGAAATCATATGATGCTTTCATAAGGATTGTGTTAAATTTGTTAACTAAGTTTGAGAGAACAGAAATCAACATGATGTTTAATAATTTTATACAAGAATAAAGGATGTCTCTATATTTTGTATCTGTGGGTAGTATTTTAATGTGTTTCTCATGTAAGTTCTTAACATTTCTTGTTAAATTCACTTCTCAGTATTTTGTATTATTTTTGTTGTTTTTTATCGTAAAGGAAGAGGTTATCTTTACCATTACAATGTTTAACTAGTTATTGTTTGTATCTATCAATGTTATTGGTTTCTCTGTCTTTTTTTATTGATTTTAATTTTTACTTCATTTTTTCAGTGGGATAAAAATTGATACTATACCACAAATTCATTTCTTAAAACATGGATTCTCTTTTCTTAGGTTCTAGAAGCCTCTCATATCTAAAGGGCTTCCAAGGCTGCTAATAATATATTAACATTAATATATTATACATTATATTAATATAATATACTAAAATTAATATAATATAATAATATATTAATATTAATATAATAATATGGATTATTTTCTACACTGGATCCTATCTTCCAAGGAAAAACATAAGTATCTACTGTCATTATCCTGTTACCCCCAAATTGGTGACTTTGACTTGGGTCAGATATGATTTTACTACTCTTTTGAACTAAACACTTTTATTATAGGCCTCTGTGTTATGAGGGTTGATCATTAGAAATGGTTAATTTCTTACATATTCTGCCACTGTCAAGACCAAGACCCCCTGTACGCACCTAACCCAGATCTGAGTGTGCTGTACGTCCAAAACTGCATATGAAGAAAATTTGGCCTTAAAAAAGCTTTGAAAAATAAATGAAATTTCCCTTTAGATATCCCACTGACAGATTCACATGCTCAGATTTTCTCACACATACATCATTAATCCCTTCAATTTTCCCATTTTCTTTACATTTCCAACTTTGCTCCTAAATCATTGACATCTTCCATCCTGTCCAACAGATTCAGCTCAGCTTCTGTAAAAAGAGGGGGTAAATGATAATACAAAATGCTTCCCTCTGGTTTGTATACGTATTGCTTTCTCTGAGAGAGATGGGAGAGCCCTTCTTTTCCTGCCAGCCTCATGCAGAGACGTTTCTCTCCAATGGCCATAAACAAAACACCAGCTGATGTGAGAAACAAGTGAATAGCAAGGAGGTAGTTGCCATGGCAACCACAATCATGGCAAGTCCTCTAACCACCCAGCCCTGCACCAGCCCCAGCTCAGAAATACAGAGCATTCAGCTCACAGAAATACAGAAAAGAAGTCCAAAGATCTTCAATGCAGTGGGCAGAATTGGGCTCAAGTTGAAAAATCTGAACTCCTGTCTGAAATTTCATTTCTCTGTCCATGCCCAGGGCTTGCTCAAGGCAGAATTGTAAAGGGAAGTATTTCCCATACCTACCCTTTGCCTGCATGATATAGAGTGTAGTCCTTAGTCTGATAATGTGAGGGTTTTTACAGCTACATTTTTTGGATTCTCTGTCACTGATCTTGATGATATAGCTGCTCAAGTCAAAATAGTATAACTCATTCTCTCTTGGATATAGCAAATGTGTTCTAATGTCTATTCACATTGCACTGATTATTTCCTGAACTGAAAATTCTTCTCAAATTCATCTATCAAAACCCTGGACAACTTTTCTTAAATCTTTGAACTTTTATTTCATCCATGAAGTTTTCCTCTGCAACCGTAGTTGACAGTTATTTATTAAAAGGTCAAGACAAAATCCCTGTGTTTATTTCTCAACTTGGATATATAAAACTGGGTGGCATGGGAATTAAGTTTTTGTTTTTTTTTTTTGGTCTTTTTGTCTTTCTCCGTGTCCGGCAACGGATCGCAACCCTCAGTGTTGCCCCCGTACCGGACCGGGGACCGGCAATGGGATCGCAACCCTCGGCGTTGCTCCCGCGCCTCGCTCAGCCAGTGAGCGGGAACTGGTCTGCATGTGGGATCCGAACCCTCGGGCGGGAGCGCCGCCGCGCTTCCCAAGCAGTGCACTATCCAGTGCGCCACCGGGCCGGCCCGGGAATTAAGTTTTTACATGTAAAATTACATTAACGGAATTACTTTTTTCCTAAAAAACAAATGAGATAATGTAGGGATATAAGTAATACAGAGTTGTGATCTTTATTAACATTATTATTTTTGACACCAATATAATTTTTTCTTTCTCTAACTTGCTATCTTCTTACCACCTTCCTGTAAGAATCTCAACTGGCACATTGTAGAAACTAAAAAATTACTTGCTGAATGTATAAGTGAGTAAAGAATATCGAATATGGAATAGTGGTCTGGAGAGAATCATTGAACATACATTAATACAGTAAAATGATATGGAAGAAGGTAAATTTGGAGGGACACACACACATATGCGCACACGCACACACACACACATACACATATGTATTTCCTATCATAAACCAACTTAAGTTTCATCTTCTTTTAACCAAGTTGTGTCCTCCCCATAATTAAAGGGTCAGTTGAGATATTTCAGGCAACCAATGAGTTTGTTCATTTAAAAAAACCATTAAACATACTTTTAGAATTGCCAAAATTTACAAATAAGCATTGTCAGGGTGAACTGAAGGAATGATGTAATCAGCCCTTTTTTTCTGGGCTAAGGCCTATTTGTCTCTCAAAAGCTGTAACCTCTTTTGAGACACCTCCCTATGCCTTCCTAGCCATTGTGAGCACACTCTTTGACCCTTCCTTAGCAACTTTTCTGACTGTACCATACTACTTATCACACAATTAAAACACTGTTTACTTGTTTTCCCATATTTCTCCTATTACTCTAATTATTTTTATTCTGCATCTCCATTGCTCCAACTGCGTTCATAGTAACAGCTCTCTATAGAGTAATTAATTATTTGTTGCTTAAGTGAATTAGTGCATGAATGAATTAATGGATGAATGACCAAATAAATAAATAAAATTAAATTGATTTGTATCACAAATATGCAAGCATTTGAATAATAATTCCTTCAAATTATCCAGAAAAATGTATCTCTGATTTTAGAATTATCAAAATTATGTAATTGCACATAATATTTATTATAATTCACATTTATTGTTGGAAGCTTTATTTAAATTTATTTACAAAATCTAGTGGTACATGCATTACCTCATTTTGCAGCTACGTTAACCAAGTCCTCTATATCTTCACAGATCACTCAGATAAGTGGATCTCAACCTGTGGTGGTCAAAAGTAATAATAAGCTATCTTGTTTATATTAAACAATCTAAATGGACATATAAATGTCCATTATAAGGCCACGGAAGCTATTGGTAAGTGCAGTCTGACCAGCACATCATAGCTTCAGAACATTGATTTTGAACACATAAAAATAAGTATATATTTATATAATTTTTGAATGAGGAAAATATTGGTAATGATAATTAGCTTACTCCATAAGTATCCCTTATGAAAGAGAAATGGAAGCCCAAAGGGGGAAAAAATGCTTTTGAACTGAGTGGCAGAATTAGAAAAAGAAAATATTGGTAATGATAATTAGCTTACTCCATAAGTATCCCTTATGAAAGAGAAATGGAAACCCAAAGGGGGAAAAAATGCTTTTGAACTGAGTGGCAGAATTAGAAAATCAAATTTATTCCTTAATTCTAGGACCATTGCTCCATCAACCAATCCGTGTGGAGATTTGCATCACATTTTTGAAACACCTGTTTAATTTCCTTGTTCTCTACTTTCTCTTGCAAGCACAGCTTCAAATTAAATACTACATGAAGAATCATAGTACACTGTTCTTGTCTCTTAATGATTGTTTTCAGCTAATTTACTAGGAATTTCTACAAAGCTTTGGACTTTTGAGGAAGTTGGCTGATCTTAGGCAGAAGCTTATAGATGACTAGTTTAATGTTGTTTTTAAAATAACATAGTGCCCACGATGACCTGGTGATTTAATTAACTCATGTTTAAAAATACATATGGAAATAGAAGTTGGAACCAGTGATGTCCATTTATTTTTAATTAGATTTCTGAAAGACATGAGCCTCTATCGCTTGATGAGCTGCTATCTATAACTCCTGTTTCTTAAGTAAGGGGTTTTTAATACTGAATTTTATGTTAATAGAAGAAAGCTTGACAATTTTTCTACAGCAGTAGTTGCATAAATAGATATTTTATCTGGCATTAAAAAGACATCATTAATGCAGAAGTCCTTAATATGAGAATGTAGTACTTTTATTAGAAAAGTAGTTCCAGAAGTACCATGACATTAATCATCTAAATATTATTAGTCATATAATAGAATAGAAATTACCAATTTCTCTCTAACTCCCTCTCTCGCTCTCCCTTTCCCACCTCTGGCAATAGTTGATTGTACATATTTGTGAGGTGCAGCATTGACTATCAATACCTATATACAATATGTGATGTTCAAATCAGGATAATTAGTATATTCAACATTTAACAATGCAATCATCCTTTGTGGCCCTTTACCAATTTCTCTCTAACTCCCTCTCTCGCTCTCCCTTTCCCACCTCTGGCAATAGTTGATTGTACATATTTGTGAGGTGCAGCATTGACTATCAATACCTATATACAATATGTGATGTTCAAATCAGGATAATTAGTATATTCAACATTTAACAATGCAATCATCCTTTGTGGCCCTTTACCAATTTCTCTCTAACTCCCTCTCTCGCTCTCCCTTTCCCACCTCTGGCAATAGTTGATTGTACATATTTGTGAGGTGCAGCATTGACTATCAATACCTATATACAATATGTGATGTTCAAATCAGGATAATTAGTATATTCAACATTTAACAATGCAATCATCCTTTGTGGCCCTTTACCAATTTCTCTCTAACTCCCTCTCTCGCTCTCCCTTTCCCACCTCTGGCAATAGTTGATTGTACATATTTGTGAGGTGCAGCATTGACTATCAATACCTATATACAATATGTGATGTTCAAATCAGGATAATTAGTATATTCAACATTTAACAATGCAATCATCCTTTGTGGCCCTTTACCAATTTCTCTCTAACTCCCTCTCTCGCTCTCCCTTTCCCACCTCTGGCAATAGTTGATTGTACATATTTGTGAGGTGCAGCATTGACTATCAATACCTATATACAATATGTGATGTTCAAATCAGGATAATTAGTATATTCAACATTTAACAATGCAATCATCCTTTGTGGCCCTTTACCAATTTCTCTCTAACTCCCTCTCTCGCTCTCCCTTTCCCACCTCTGGCAATAGTTGATTGTACATATTTGTGAGGTGCAGCATTGACTATCAATACCTATATACAATATGTGATGTTCAAATCAGGATAATTAGTATATTCAACATTTAACAATGCAATCATCCTTTGTGGCCCTTTACCAATTTCTCTCTAACTCCCTCTCTCGCTCTCCCTTTCCCACCTCTGGCAATAGTTGATTGTACATATTTGTGAGGTGCAGCATTGACTATCAATACCTATATACAATATGTGATGTTCAAATCAGGATAATTAGTATATTCAACATTTAACAATGCAATCATCCTTTGTGGCCCTTTACCAATTTCTCTCTAACTCCCTCTCTCGCTCTCCCTTTCCCACCTCTGGCAATAGTTGATTGTACATATTTGTGAGGTGCAGCATTGACTATCAATACCTATATACAATATGTGATGTTCAAATCAGGATAATTAGTATATTCAACATTTAACAATGCAATCATCCTTTGTGGCCCTTTACCAATTTCTCTCTAACTCCCTCTCTCGCTCTCCCTTTCCCACCTCTGGCAATAGTTGATTGTACATATTTGTGAGGTGCAGCATTGACTATCAATACCTATATACAATATGTGATGTTCAAATCAGGATAATTAGTATATTCAACATTTAACAATGCAATCATCCTTTGTGGCCCTTTACCAATTTCTCTCTAACTCCCTCTCTCGCTCTCCCTTTCCCACCTCTGGCAATAGTTGATTGTACATATTTGTGAGGTGCAGCATTGACTATCAATACCTATATACAATATGTGATGTTCAAATCAGGATAATTAGTATATTCAACATTTAACAATGCAATCATCCTTTGTGGCCCTTTACCAATTTCTCTCTAACTCCCTCTCTCGCTCTCCCTTTCCCACCTCTGGCAATAGTTGATTGTACATATTTGTGAGGTGCAGCATTGACTATCAATACCTATATACAATATGTGATGTTCAAATCAGGATAATTAGTATATTCAACATTTAACAATGCAATCATCCTTTGTGGCCCTTTACCAATTTCTCTCTAACTCCCTCTCTCGCTCTCCCTTTCCCACCTCTGGCAATAGTTGATTGTACATATTTGTGAGGTGCAGCATTGACTATCAATACCTATATACAATATGTGATGTTCAAATCAGGATAATTAGTATATTCAACATTTAACAATGCAATCATCCTTTGTGGCCCTTTACCAATTTCTCTCTAACTCCCTCTCTCGCTCTCCCTTTCCCACCTCTGGCAATAGTTGATTGTACATATTTGTGAGGTGCAGCATTGACTATCAATACCTATATACAATATGTGATGTTCAAATCAGGATAATTAGTATATTCAACATTTAACAATGCAATCATCCTTTGTGGCCCTTTACCAATTTCTCTCTAACTCCCTCTCTCGCTCTCCCTTTCCCACCTCTGGCAATAGTTGATTGTACATATTTGTGAGGTGCAGCATTGACTATCAATACCTATATACAATATGTGATGTTCAAATCAGGATAATTAGTATATTCAACATTTAACAATGCAATCATCCTTTGTGGCCCTTTACCAATTTCTCTCTAACTCCCTCTCTCGCTCTCCCTTTCCCACCTCTGGCAACTTCTGTTCTGCTCTCTCCCTTTGAAAGTTCAATAAATTATTGTGATTGTTGTATCTTTCTTTCTTTTTATTTGTTTATTTTTTTAGCTCCCAGTTATGAGTGAAGATATGTTGAATTTCTCTTTCTGTGCCTGGCTTATTTCACTTAACATATTTTTTTCTAAGTTCATCCATGTTACTTGGAATGGCAGAATTTCATTCTTTTTATGGCTGAGTAGTATTCCACTGTGCATATATACCACATTTTCCTTACCCAGCCATCCATCGATAAACATTTTTGTTGTTTCCATAACTTGCCTATTGTAATTAGAGCTGCAATAAACATGGGGGCATAGGTATCCCTTTGACATGATGATTTCCATTTCTCTAGGTATATACCCAGAAGTGGGATTGCAGGATCATATGGTAGTTCTGTCTGTAGTTGTTTGAGAAACCCCCATACTGTTTTCATAATGGCTGCACTAAGTTACATTCCCACCAACACTGTAGAAGGGTTCCCCTTTCTCTGCATCCTTGCCAGCATTTATTCTCAGTCTTTTTGATAACGGTCGGTCTAATTGGGGTGAGATGATAACTCAATGTGGTTTTGATTTGTATTTCCCTGATGTTTCGTGATTTTGAGGATTTTTTCATTTGTCTCTTGGCCGTTTGTATCTTCCTTTAGTGTTATAATCCTAATGTCACAGGTTCATATCACAGAGATATATTCATTTTTGTTGTTGTTGGTAACATGTAGAGGACTCCGGAATTATAGCTGAGGCAACTGGGGGAGGCCGGATGATGGCCAGATGCATGTTGCAGTGAACAAAAACTTAAATCCTGGTGATTTTCAAGTCTCTCTTTATGACCCGCTGACTCTACACAAACCTTGGAAATTCATCTACACCCATGACTTCAACTAATGCATAGAGAGTTAGGACTTTCCAATTTTTATTCCCCTTTCATATGCTTAACCTGCTAGTAAACATATCTACCTAAAAGCACCAAGATTACCTCTCATTCAACATGCCTCCAAATAATTATTTTATTCTTTCTCACAATAAAAATAAAAATAATACCACTTATGTAGGAAAGAGTGGTAAATCCTACCCCCATGGAATTTACTTTTTAAAGTGCAGTGAGAAATGAATGGAAGTTGGCCCAAGGTAAGGTTGGAGAAGTAAGCAAAGACAGCTTTTTTCAGGAATTTTTATGGTTACCATAGTGAGAAAAATAAAACTTTAGGTGTGGGGAGATGCTAATGTAATCAGTATTGCATTTTAAAAGGTGACTCTGGCTGCAGTTCAGGTAATGAATGGACAAAGGTGGGTAGAGCGAAAGATTGGAAACCTCAAGGTCTATCGTAATAGCTGGAGAGGTGGTGACAACAGAATAGACTGGAGGAACCGTGGTTTCATGCATCTGTCCATTTTCTCTTTCAGTTTTGGTCATTATTCATGCTTTATCTATCTGACCTTACTTGCAAATTGTTCAAGCCTGGGTCAAAGTCACCTTTCCTGAATCACTTAGACTTAATTCATCACGCTACCTTCCCTTCACTAATGCATTGTTAGCATAGTTGGTACAACACTTATCCCATTATGTTGGAATTCACTTTTGCCAATTTTTAATATCCTTGAGTTCCAGAAAGCCAGAATTATACATCCCTCTTTTTGTTCTTGTTTGTTTCTGTTTGTTTCCTTCTATATCTAATGCATACCACAAATTTTGGTTGCAACAAAATTTGTTCTCTCTATCAAGCACCTAACATACTGCATGAAAGTCTTTTGGTTATCAGAACAAAACAAATTTAAGAAATTTCTGATTTCTAGTGTTACCAAGTTAGGCTCTTGGGTCCCAAAGCCATAGAAATGAACAATATACTCAGCAGTAAAGCAAGCAATGCTTTATTAAAAGAGGAGATAGACTTATGAATAAGAGGGGTAGCTATGGGAAAACTAATCCTCCAAGGGTACCTGTTTCTGGGTCTTTTATATGGAAAGGGGTTGAGGGGTACAGGCCAGCATCATCGTTCTGTGTCTCTGGAGATGGCCCCTTCTGTTCTTCCTGGTTGCATCATGGGCTCATGCTGAGTTACGGCTTTGGTCCTTGGGCCTGCTCAGTAGGTCCAAGATGGGGTGTTGTTCTTTATCATCACCCAAGAGGGTCATTGTAGTGGTCACTTTGAAGCTTTGTGGCAATTCCTGAAGGGGGACTTACGATTAATCTGTAGCTTAATTTTTACAATTATGGTAAACAAGCCTTGGGGAGGGGTTTTGCAACTCAGTGAATATCACTTCCCCTCTCTTCTAAGTTTATTTTATCTGGACAGGCCATGGGGCAATCATGTGCCCTGGGGAGACTCATGACAGAGAAGTGGAAAAGTAACCAAGTGTCCTCTGCAGGGAAAATGGAGCTGGTTTGGTTCACGGGCCTAGCCCTATTCTTTCTCACTAGGACTTAAAACTTGGTTTGGATATACAAAGAAATGTACGTAATGTAAGGTGAAAATGGATTAAGATAATAGCTAGGATCTTTGAAAGTGTAAGAGAAAAGGCTAACAGACATTTTCCAGATTTCTAGATGTGAGATTTACTACCTGTGAAATTCACTTGTGTGTTATATATTTTGAACTTTTCAACATCAAACATTTGGTTTAAAATCCTGAGTGCTAGTAAGTGTCTATTTAGGATCATTAGACTCTTCTGTATACTGTTATAATCCCAACTATTTCTTAAAGAGTTTTCCAAGGATGGCTAAATACAAACTAATTTTAGTTTGCTTAGAGTCAAAAAATATAAATGTATTATATAGCACTCCTAAAACAAATAATGTAAGACCGAGGCGGGAGGGAAGTAGTTGTGGTAGTAGCAATAGTAGAAATACTAACTCATTTTAGGACAAGATTTCTGTAGCAGGTGTTCCTTACATTTGTTAATTTATTTGATTTAAAAAATTACCCTTAAGGAGGTATTAGTTTGTTATTAATACCATTGCCTACACTAGCACAGCTAACATACACTTAATTCACACAGATTCAAAGAGCTAATATGTTACTTAAGACATTAACTGTAATGTTGCCCTGCAACAAACCACCCCAAAACTTACTGGCTTGAAATTGTATCCATTTATTATTTTTCTTGCGTCTTTGAGTCAGCTGAGCAGCTCTGCTGATATGGACCAAGTTCAGTTGACATGTGCTGAATTTGTTCATGAGTCTGGGGCTGGTGGGTGAGGTCAGGGCTGCTCAGCTTCCCTCCGTGTGTCTCATGTTTCTCTGGCAGGATAGCCTAGGCAGGTTCTCTCACTAGCCTGTACACATTCACATGCTGATCATACAGAAGAGTAAGCACCCCAAATTGTGCAAGATGGTGGGCAGTGATGCACACAAGCTTTCCAGTTTCTGCTCATGTCATATTGTCAGCATCGGATGGGCCAATGCAGGTCACATAGAAAAGCTGAGTTAAGGTGAGAGGAGATACAAAGTTTAGGGCCAAGAACACGCATATAGGGGTGTCACTAGATGTGAAAATTAACTAGATTAATACACCAATGACTATTTTCTGGCCCCAATTTTTCACATTCCTTCATCATGTAAACTACATTTACACTCCCTCAAAACCCTGTAGTCTAATTCAGTCATGCTCTTAAGATTCCTAGAATTAGCTTACTCTAGATGAGAACTCTGACTAGACACTGTCCTAATGCATGCAGAGGTCTTAATAAAGCCATGCCTCTCACTGGAATTCAGTCTCAAATTTCAGATCTTGTGATTTACATCAGATGCTATATGACTACCTTTGCTCAAGAAATCTAAGAAGTAGAAAATCAAGTTACCTCTCCCTGTACACATACTCAAGATAAAATGGTGAAACAGAGGATAATTGCAATTAGTATTTCCCTTCAAAAGAGGGAAGAATAGAGGCACAGTGAAAACTAGAAAATAGAAAATTCAAAATTCACCTAGATAAGTGTGAAGTTCCCTGTGTCAGGGATGAGAAAATTATTTGACTGGTCATTGATTATGCTTTCTGAGTGGCTCTCCTATGTGTTCCTCATAACCTAGGGCTCTGCCCACTGGAGGACCATTCCTTTTCCATTGTTCTCCAAATTCACTTCTGAAAGAGGCCTGGAAAAATATGCCATTGAGCAAATTTTCAACCTGCTTTTCTCTTGTACAAAATTAGGGACCAAGAGGTCTTTTTAAAATTAACTAATTCCAGTTATTTTTGGTACAGCCTCATGGGCAGCTTCATCTGTACAATTCTCTTAGAAATTTTGTGGGCTTCCTATAAACTTGCCTAGATAATATTCCATTTGAGAAAAGCCACACCTAAGACATGTCTCTCTGTCTAAACTTAATCATTTCTACTTTGGGGATGTCTTGCTGTTCTGGAAAAATGCCCTCAATTTTTTTTGTGTGGGGGGTTCTATAAGAGAGAGTTAACTAGATATTATCACAAGACATTTAGTGATCTTAATGAAGAATTAGCATTGCAACCTTGGTTTGACTGTTATACTGGGTCTATTTCTTTCTGGTAGTATCCTATGTTTTGTATTTTAATAGCTTGAGAGGTTGAAGATTATTATCAGTTCTATTATCCACCCAGCAATTTCTGTTCCAAATACACTCATTCTAAATTCTCTTTGCAGGTGTATCAGTTCTTTACTTTAACATCTCTTTCTTGTAACCTCTTAGCATATAAATCTTTAAACAACTTTCTGACAGTTTTAACATTGTGCTTGGAAATCTTTTTGTTTATGTCTGAAATCCAATTTGATAAATTGTTCTAATTTCCAAACCAGCACTACAGATACTTTTAACAAATGTTTTACATCATATAATATGGATTGCTAGTTTTCTTCTGTCCTATAAATTTCTATTCATTTTTTCAACTTCTATTAATACTTTACTAGCCATTTCTAGCCTGTACTAACAAACTGTTAAGTTTTCTTGCTAGTTTTCTAGCTTCTGCCAACTACCCAAACCCAAAGCTAATGTCATATATTTTGGATTTTTTGTTTTGACAGTACTCCTCTTACAGAACTGCTTTTATAAGTGTGAGCTATTAACTATACCATGAAAATACCCCTAAACAAAATCTATTTGTTGTTTCTCTTGAACCTACAGACTGGCTGGGTGGTTCTACTGATCGAGCCCAAGATGATCAGGCCTTGGCACAGCTTGCTTGTATATTCCAGACAGCTGACTGGTCAGCCCAAACCCAAAGCTAATGTCATATATTTTGGATTTTTTGTTTTGACAGTACTCCTCTTACAGTACTGCTCTTATAAGTGTGAGCTATTAACTATACCATGAAAATACCCCTAAACAAAATCTATTTGTTGTTTCTCTTGAACCTACAGACTGGCTGCGTGGTTCTACTGATCGAGCCCAAGATGATCAGGCCTTGACACAGCTTGCTTGTATATTCCAGACAGCTGACTGGTGAGCTGGGGACTGACGATTATAGGGTGGCTTTAGATTGTGCAACTGGGCTTTCCTCCACATGTACATTAGCTATCTTTCCCAGGTAATAAATCATCCCCAAGCATGATTTTAAAAGGCTTACAACACCATCCATCATATGTGACCCTCATTTTGTGGATCATCAATTTGTGCTACCTTCAACCAGTCTTTTTTGAGGTTTCCCAGTGGCTAAGTGAGGGCCAGATAGTCTAAGATATTCTCACTCACATGTTGCAGTTGGTGCTGCAAGATATCCATTCTTCTTTCCCCAAGTGCTCTCTGAACCTGAGAAAGACTGGTTTTTGCTTGTTTAAATAGTAGCCACAGCATTGCAAGAAAGCGAGAGTGAATGCTGCCAGTTCTCTTGAGGTCTAGGTTTGGAAGTCACTCAACTACCCTTCTACTGTACCAGTGAAAGCAAGGCACAAGGCCACACCACATTCAAGGGGTGGTGAAACAGACTCCACCTTTTGTGGGAGGAGCAGCAAAGAGTTGGTGGCCATATCTAATCTACCACAACATGTCTTGCAAATCCCTCCTGAAGGTTGGCAATTGCAGGGAAGCCAGAGAGAGCAAATGCAAAGGTACAAGAGTGGAAGCAGAAATGCATGCACATATTTCAAGCCACTACTTATGTTCCATTTGCTAACACCCCATTGGCCAATGCAAAAGACCTGGCAGAGTCCCATATCAGAATGCAAGAGGACTATAAAATTTTGGGGAAAAGAAAAGGGATATAAGAAGGCCAGCAAATGGAAAAATTCACACAATGAATCCACCACAGCTAAAGAGTGGTGTCAATAAAATTCAGATAATTCTACTTTACTTTAATACTGAAATGAGACACATTTACTTTGAGTAATTCGAGAATTTTTACCTTAAAAATAGTTTCTTCAATTTAAAATCTTCTCCACAGTTGGAAGAATTTAAAGTATAGTTTTCAAAGACAGAGAATGATATACAGGATCAAATCTCAATTCTATAATAACTGTTTGATCTCAGGCTCTCCCGAGCCTCAGAGTTCTCATCTATAAAAAATGTTATTAATACCTACCTCAATGACTTGTTGTAAAGTTTAAATTAAATAATGATGGATCATGAATTCAAACATTTTAATATATTTTGTTTCAATATTCTATCCCAGAACCCAGAGGATTCTTGAACCATTATTATTCCCATGCCATTTAAACAATGTCCTTTTTGTGTACCAAGACTAATTATCCTTCAGCCATATTGAACTACATTTATTTTAGTGAATGCCCCAGACTTCTTTCAAAGGCTCCCTTTGTCTCTTACTCAAGGAACTGTCTCTCTATATTATGCTCAACGCTTACTCATTTTATAAAGGGGCACTACCTTTTCTGACCCTCTACCTCTGTGAAATGTGTTGCATCCATTTTTGTTGCATTAAATTTCAGAAATGTGTAGCACAGCTCCTCTTAAACTTTGCAGTAGTTATTTTTTCATATGGCTCTCATCCCCACCCAGACTCTGAACTTCTCCGGGGTAGACAGTCTTTTCTCTGTGTAAACAGATTTTGAAAAGTTAGAATTTGGAAAGATTCCATTATGGAATTATTTCATTTTACTTTCAGCCATGACCTACAATCATGTTCTTTGGAATTCCCCAATTCTCATCTCTTAACATTGTACCCCAGTCCAGGCATTTGGGTGACTTTCTGTGACAGTCACACTCAGCTCAGGTTCACACTCACCTCTCAGCTCCTCACCTCTCCCCTCTTTGCTCAGGCTGTTTGCAGTGTAGTTTCTCTCCGCCTTGCCTTCCTCTTCTGGCTGTGCTTCTTCCAGAATTGAGGTGAAGGAGAGGACACATTGTTCTCAAAAAATGGCTCTCTCGAAGTGCCCCTGTGTGGGAAGGGATGATCATAAAAAGAAGAAGAAAAAGTGATTAAGCCCATCCTAGGAAAGAACTGCCCTCTGTCCCACACCAGTCTCTGTCCCACACCAGTCCCACTCTCTACAAGAGACTGCAGGGGTCAGGGAGCATGGGGACGTGTTGGTGGGGCCAACTAGAGCCAAAGCAGCCACCCCTTACTCAGCTGTGGGATGAAGTGGGGCAGGGCGTTGTGTATTTCAGTTAGTCACAGGCTGTTTTAGAGAATTGGTTCTGAAATAATTTTTACTGCACACTGTAATCACCTGGAGAATACTAAGAAGCACTCCAAATACTGCAATTTAATTCCTCTGTTGTGCAGCTCGGGTATAAAAATTTTAAATAACTCCCCATTTTATTCTTATGTGTTGCTCAGGTGGAAATCCATTGCTTCAGAATGCACTGCACAGCTGAACTTCCATTTTGCCTCAGTTTACCTTTGAAGACCATAGTAGGGGACACTGAAAACATCCCACTGAATATCCCATTATGCATCTATCCCCAAAATCTACATTGTACCTGCTGTCAAATTGGTTTTTGCTAAATGCTTAGTGAAAATATCAATGCATATTTTATCTACCACATTGTGAGTCTGAGGGAAAAAAAAAAGCTATATTTGATTTGTTGAAATTCTGCATCTCAAATACTTCCCACTACAGGAACTTGCACATAATAGGGACTTAATAAACACTTAAAGAATTGAAACAAAATATGGGCATTGTTACTGCCTTTATTTTTAATTTAATTTAATTTATTTTTTATTTTAACTTCTCAACATACATTGTAGTAGATTTTCATGACCTTTAACCCATTCCTCTTCCTCCCTGCTTCTGTCCACCCCCCATCAAATCTGTACACTTGTCTTAACAAGTTCAAGGAATTCTTCTGACTGTTGTATCTTCTTCTCCCCCAACCCTTGATTTGTTTGCATGTTTATTTTTAGCTCCCAGAGATAAGTGAGAACATATAGTATTTCTCTTTCTGTGCCTGATTTGTTTCACTTAATATAATTTTTGTCTAAGCCCATCCATGTTGTTGCAAATGGTAGTATTTCATTATTTTTTATAGCAGGGTAGTATTCCATTGTGTAGATATACCACAATTTCCTTATCCACTCATCTGATGATGGACATTTGGGCTGGTTTCAATTCTTGGCTACTGTAAATAGAGGTGCAGTAAACATTGGAGTACAGGTATCCCTTCGTCATGATGATTTCCATTCCTCTGGGTATATTCCCAACAGTGGAATAGCTGGGTCATATGGTAGGTCTATCTGCAATTGTTTGAGGAACCTCCAAACCATTTTCCATAAAGGCTGCACCATTTTTCAGCCCCACCAACAGTGAATGATATTTCCTTTTTCTCCACAACCTCTCCAGCACTTATCATTCTCAGCCTTTTGGATGTTAGCCATCCTAACTGGAGTGAGATGATATCTCAAAGTGGTCTTGATTTACATTTCCCAGATGCTGAGTGGAGTTGAGCATTTCTTCATGTGTCTATTAGCCCTTCATATATTTTCCTTTGAGAAATGCCTATTCAGCTCCTTTGCCCATTTTTTAACTGGGTTATTTGGTTTTTTTTGCTGTAAACTTGTTTGAGTTCCTTGTATATTCTGGATATTAATCCTTTGTCAGATGTACGTTTGACAAATATTTTCTCCCACTGTTGGTTATCTGTTTATTCTGTTGATTGTTTCTTTTGCTGTGTAGAAGCTTTTTAGTTTGATATAATTCCATTTGTTTATTTTTCCTTTAGTTGCCTCTGCTTTTGGAGTCCTAGTGATGAATTCTGTACCCACTCCTACTTCCTGGAGTATTTCCCCTATGTTTTCTTTAAGGAGTTTTATTGTTTCAGGTTGTATATTTAATACTTTATTCCATTTTGAGTTTACTTTGGTAAATTGTGAGAGGTACGGTTCTACTTTCATTATCCTACATACAAATATCCTGTTTTCCAAGCACCATTTGATGAAAAGGCAGTCTCTTCCCCAGTGTGTACATTTACTGCCTCAATCTACGGTCAGATGGCTGTAGAGGCATGGGTTGATTTCTGGGTTCTCTATTTGATCCCACTGATACATGTGTCTGTTTTTATGCCAGTACCATGCTGTTTTGGTTATTATAGCTTCATAGTATAGTTTAAAGTCAGGCAGTGTTATGCCCCCAGAGTTATTTTATTTATTTATTTATTTATTTTTGCTCAGGATTGCTTTGGCTATGCATGGTCTTTTGTTATTCCACATTAATGTCTGGATAGTTTTTCATCATTTCTGAGAAAAATGCCATTGGAATTTTGATGGGGATGGCATTGAATCTGTAGATCACTTTGGGTAATGTGGACATTCTCACAATGTTAATTCTTCCAATCCAAGAACATGGGACATGTTTCCATCTTCTTGTTTCCTCTTTAATTTCTCTCAACAGTGATTTGTAGTTCTCATTGTAGAGATTTTTCAAATCCTTAGTTAACTTTATTCCTAAGTATTTTATTTTTTTGGTGGCTATTGTAAATGGGCTAGCATCCTTGATTTCTTTTTCTGCATATACACTGTTAGAGTATAGAAATGCTAATGATTTTTGCATGTTAATTTTCTCCTTCAACTTTGCTGAAATCATTTACCAACTCTAGGAGGTTTTTTGTTGATGCTTTCGGCTGTTCGGTATACAGAATCATAACATCTGCAAACAGTGACAGTTTGACTTCATCTTTTCCAATCTGGATGTTCTTTTTTTTCCTTCTCTTCTCTGATTGCTCTGGCTAGTACTTCCAACACTATGTTGAATAAGAGTGGTGAGAGTGGGTATCCTTGTCTATTTCCTGTTCTTAAGGATTCAGAATTATATTGGCAGTGGACTTATCATATATGGCTTTAATTGTGTTGAGATACTTTACATCTATAACTAAATTGTAGATAGTCTTTATCATAAAAGAATGTTGAATTTTGTCAAATGTTTTTTTAGTGTCTACAGAGATGATCATATGGTTTTTGCCTTTGCTTTTATTGATGTGGTGTATCACATTTATTAATTTGCATATGTTGAATCAACCTTGCATTGCTGGGATGAATCCCACTTGATCATAGTGTATAATTTTGTGTGTGTGATGCTTTATTCTGTTAGCTAGTATTTTATTGAGGATTTTTGCATCTACATTCGTCAAGGATATTGGCCTGTAGTTTTCTATTTTTGATGCATCTTTGTCTGGTTGGGTATCAGGGTGATGTTTGCCTCATAGAATGAGTTTGGGAGAATGTCCTCTGTTTCAGTCTTTTGAAACAGTTTGTAGAGAATTGTTATCTATTCCTCTTTGAAGGTTTGATAGAACTCTGCAGTGAACTCATCCAGTCCTGGGTTTTTCTTTCTTGGGAGCCTTCTGGTAACAGCTTCAATCTCTATTGTTGTTATCGGTCTGTTCAGATTTTCTCTATCTTCTTGGCTCAGTTTTAGTACTTTGTATGAGTCCAGAAATTTATCCATTTCCTCCAGATTTTCAAATTTTTTGGCATATAGCTGTTTATAGTACTCTCTAATGATTTCTTGTATCTCAGATGAATCAGTTGTAATATCACCTTCTTCATTTCTAATTTTTGTTATTTGGGTCTTCTTTCTTTTTTTCTTAGTTAGCCTTGCTAAAGGTTTGTTGATTTTATTTATCTTTAAAAAAAAAAAACTTTCTGTTCCATTGATCTCTTGTATTGTTTTTTGGGTTTCAATTTCATTTAGTTCTGCTCTGATCTTAATGATTTCTTTCTGTCTACTGACTTTGGTTTTGGATTGTTCTTGTTTTTCTAGATCTTTAAGGGGAAGTGTTAGGTTGTTCATTTGCCATCTTTCCATTCTTCTGAAGTAAGCATTTAATGTGATAAATTTACCCCTTAGTACTGCTTTTGCAGTATCCCATTGGTCTTGGTATGATGTGTCATTATTTTCATTACTTTCAAGAATTTTTTTGATTTCCTATTTAATTTCTTCATGGACCCACATGTCATTAAGTAGAATGTTGTTTAATTTCCATGTGTTTGTATAGTGTCCTGGGTTTTGTTTGTTATTGATTTCTAATTTTAATCCATTGTGATTGGATAAAAACAAATGGAATAATTTTTTTGAATTTGTTGAGACTTGCTTTGTGACCTAACATGTGGTCTATACTGGAAAAGTTCCTTGAGATGATGAGAAGAATGAATATTCTGAGGTTGTTGGATGGAATGTTCTGTAGATATCTGCCAAGTCCTATTGGTCTAAAGTATTGTTTAGATCTTGTGTTTCTCTATTGATTTGTTACCTAGATGATCTGTCCATTGTTGAGAGTGGGGTGCTCAGGTCCCCTGCTGTAATGGTGTTAGTGTCTATCTCATTCTTTAGATCTAATAGTGTTTGCATTATATAATGGCTGCTCCAAAAGTGGGTGTGTATATGTTTATGATTGTTATGTCTTCTTGATGGATAGATCCTTTTATCATTATATAGTGGCCTTCTTTATCTCTTTTTATGGTTTTTGCTTTAAAATCTATTTTATCTGATATAAGAATAGCTATTCCAGCTCATTTTTTCATTTCTATTTGCATGATATATCTTTTTCCATCCTTTCACGTTTAGTTTATGTGTTTCTTTACAGGTCAGGTGAGTCTTTTGAAAGCAGCATATTGTTGGGTCAATCTTTTTAATCCAGTTAGTAAGTCTGTGTCTTCTGAGTGGAGAGTTTAATCCCTTTACATTTAGAGTTATAATTGAAAGGTGTTGATTTACTCCTAGCATTTTATTGATTTTTGTTCAGATGTCTTATGTACCTTTTGTTCCTTTCTTCCTAATTTTCTGTTTGTCTTCTATATTTGTTAGTTTCTTGGGGTGGTAGATAGACTGTGTTTTTTTCTTTATTGCTAGCATTTTTGTTTTGCTGGTAGGTATTGTTCTTTCTCAAATATTAATGGAAGTGATGGTTGTTTTTGTGTTATCAAACCCAGTACTTCCTTGAGAATTTCTTGTAGGGCTGGGTATGTGGTAATGAACTCCCACAGTTTTGTTTGTCTGAGAAATATACTATTTGACCTTCATTTTGGAAGGATAGCCTTGCCAGGTAAAGCATTCTTGTCTGGCAATTTCTGCCCTTTATTATTTTGAATATATCATCCCATTCTTTTCTGGCTTTTAGGGTTTCTGATGAAAAGTCTGATTTTATTCTGATTGGGGTTCCCTTATAGGTGACTTGCCACTTCTGTCTTGCAGCTTTTAAGATTCTCTCTTTGTCTTTGAGTTCTGCCAGTTTGACTATCACATGTCTTGGAGAGGCCCTTTTTGGGTTGAATATGTCAGGCGGTCTTTGGGCCTCCTGAATCTGGAGATCTCTAACTTTCCCTATACCTGGTACATTTTCTGCTATTATTTCATTGAATATGCATTCAATGTCATTTCCTTTTCCTCCCCTTCTGGAATACCCATGATTCAGATATTTGAGTGCTTACTGTTGTCCTTCATCTTTCTTATGTTTTCTTCAATTTTTAAAATTCTTTTTTGTGGTCTACATGTGTTAATTCAAACAGCCTGTCTTCAAAGTCAGAAATTCTCTCCTCTGCTTATTCTAGCCTGCTGGTTAGACTCTTTCTTGTGGTTTTTATTTCATTGAATGAATCCTTCAGCTCTACAAGCTCTGCTACATTCTTTTTCAAGGCATTGATTTCTTTGTACGTTTCTTCTTTCAGATCCTGTATATTTTTTCTAATTTCATTGTGCTGTCTAACTGAGTTTTCTTGTATCTCATTTAGTTTCCTTAGAATAGATGCTTTAAATTCCTTGTCAGTCATTTCAAAAACTTCCTGATCTATAGGATCTAGAGATTGAGAGTTATTTTTTTTTTCTCTTTGGTGTTGGTGTACTTTCTTGATTTTTCATATTTCTGGTATCTTTTCCTTGGTGTTTTGTCATTGTGAAAGGGATATCACAGCCCATTTGTTTCACCCTGATGTCTGGCTTGGATCATGAAGGAACTGCCAATTCTGGGCAGCAGGAACTAGCCTGAGCTGGGAATTCCATAGTGCCTGCCTGTTCTAGTGCAGTTGACTGGGGGCATGTGGGCCCAGCAATTCTCAGGCCTCTCTGAGTAGTAGGGACTGACCTGGACTGGGGGTCCCATGGTGCCTGTCTTTTCCAGTGTGACTGACTTTGGGTGTGTGGGCTTGACAGTTCTTAAGTCTCTCTAATTGGTGCAGAAAGTCCTGGGCTGGAGGTCCCATGGTGCCTGCCTTTTCTGGTGAGGCTGTCTCAGGGCGTATGGTCCCAGAGGCTCTCAGGCCTCTCTAAGTGTCAGGGACAGTCATGGGCTGGAGGTCCTGCAGCAAGTGGCTCCTGCCTGTTCTGGCACAGATCTCGGACCTCCTATTGTTGCTTTTTAATAGTTGCAAATTGGTTGATTTGTGGGAGATAGTGACATTAGAAACCATCTACTCCACCATCTTAACCAGAAGCCTCTGTTACTGCCTTTATTTTTATGCACTATTCACACTGCAGGAAAAAAAAAATATCATGCTCACTTATGTGTATAGTTCTTTACAATTTGCAAAGCTTTTTCAATTTTCGTGTCTCTTCTGATCTTCACATCATTCTATGTAAGGATCTTATTCTTCCTTTTAAAACATAAGAAGAAATCAAGTCCAGAAAAAATTTAATGACTGGTCCCCTGGTGGTTCAGAGTTGGCAGGTATACAGTAGAGCCTTGAACTCTTACCTTTGAATCCCAATTTTATGTACATCCTAGAATGCTTAGCCCTTAGTTCCAGTAGCGTCTGTGAGTTTTAACTTTTGTTTGACAAAAATTTTTGTAAAAACTCCACAGGTAAATGTGACAAATAATACAAGAAGAATTTGCTACCTTTGCTGAGATTGTGATTCATTTAGCAAACAGAAATGAGCAGCAAGCCATATCTAACAAATACAATAATTTTTAAAAGACAATTATATGATCACTACCCAAAAGATGGGTATTGAGCAAGTATTGCTAATATAGACCTAATCGAGCAAGTATTGCTAATATAGACCTTTTGCAAATGTAACTTATTGTCTCATTAGAAAAGCTGGAAGGAAGGAAAAGAAAATCCAAAATTAGAAATGCATGATGAATTGCATGTTGCAGATATATGGATATTAAACAGAAAATGTGGATGTTAGACAAGCTATCAAAAAATATGTGTCTTTTATTATATTTGGGGGGAGAGAGAAAGGTGATGGATGAATTATAACTCATTTAAAATTTTACCTTAAATGAAAGCTGAATGCAAAGCTTATTCAAATAACCTCAGTTCCACAGGTTAGGAAGAGATGAGTTTCTTCAAAAATGTGAACTAACCAGCATTAAAATAAAATAAAATGAAGAAGAATTATGAGAATTTCCAGAGCAGACAAAACCAGTGAGGCCACATAAGCATAACAAGCTTGTTTTTTGAACATAAGTGAAACTTAATTTCAGTTATTTTTTGTAAAGGCCTTTAATAAGTATAAACAAAATGTAAGTTGCCTTCCAAAAGTGGTACGGTATATGATAATCACTTTTAACTAATTTCTGACTTTATGAAAACCCCGACTGCAATAACCAATCATTGTCACAGTTAAACAACTTCCTTATTTTCCCCCTATAAGCCATCCTGTAACAACCTGCCTCTGAGCTTCTGACTACATTCTGTCTGAGTTTTCCTGGATGGCAACCAGTACTTTCTATCATTGCATGACCATAAACATTAAAATGTTCTAATTTGATCTCATTTTATTTTTGGCACCAGCAACATAGGCCTTATAGTTAAGATTTTAAAATGGGATGAGGTAGCGAGATTAATTAAAATAAATAAATTAATAAAGTACTTCAAGTTAGATGTAAATTTCAGATAAATAACCTTTTTTAAAAAGTAAGCATGTCCCATGCAATATTTTAGACATTATTATACTAAAACAAACAAACAAACAAATAAATAAATAAAATAATTAATTATCTGGAATTCAAATATAACCATGTGTCCTGTATGTTAGCTGGCAACCCTAAAATAGGGTTAAGGACTATGAACTAATACGAATCTTGTCAATTTCATCTTAACCATCATTCCTCATTGGGGCATTATTAGATATGGATTGAGAAATATCTACAGAAGAAGAACTCATAGTGAAGGACACTTATTATCCCATCTTGAAAATGTTGTTATTATTAGTCATTTAATTAAGTATATTTTCTTATTTTCTGTGCTCTTGATGCTATGGCATCAGAGGCCTTGCAGACTAAGGAGAAGCTGTCCCTCCCAGGACTAGCTAATTCTGAGGAATAGCAAACTAATGGCCTGGGAACTTGCCTTTCATATGCAAACAAACTCACCCAGAATCCGGGTCCCCCAACTACCTCCCACATGTAGCTTTCACACGTCACACCCTGCCCTGTTCACCCAGGGTTCAGGTACCAGATTGCTGCAGACAGCCCCTGCACCCTGGAGCCTGCTGAAAGTCTCAACTAGCCAGTCAGAAACTACTTGCCTTGCCTCTTCTGTTTTTTTTCCTCACAAAAATGCAAAAAAGGCTTTGCCCAGGCTTTCCACTCCTTCCTTTTCCCTCCTGGTTGACCCTGTTGCTCCCCTGTGTGGCCCTTTATGGTGCGCTCTGCCTCCTGTTTCTAGGAATCTATGAGTGTGAAACCTTCCTTCAGGACAGTCTTTACCCTGTCGGTGTGTCTTACCATACCCCATTAAAGCCAATCCTGGGTACTTTTCAAAAAATTATCTTAGCAGGAGAAAACTATAATTCTTTTTTAAAGTAATAAGATGTTAATCTAGAAAGAACATCTTATTATTCACTCGGAAAAAAAGTCTACATGTGTACTGTACACATGTATATTAATAATGTGCTGGAAAAAAGTGAGAGACCTGAGATAGAGCCCTGGCCCTAGCATGGCTGGTTGGGTAATCTTAGCAAGTCACATTGCTCTATGTTTATTATAAAGATGAAACACGACACAAAACAAGCAAATTTTAAACACCATTAAACAGAGCACACACCCATATAAAAAGAATATAGGAAAATACTTTCTCATTTTCGTCCATTGTAGGCCTTCACACCTGGGTGCAGCTCCACCAGTGGCAATCTTCCCGCATCCTGCTCCAGCTTCTTCTACTGCAAATCCTTCATGTTTGAGTGTTGCTTGACTTCCATACTACGTGCCCCTTCGATGTGTTCTCTTAATGCATGGGATCCCCCCATTATTGTGTTAACTGTTGTTTTTATAATTTCATGCATAAGCAATATGTCTCTCAGGCATTATTGGAATGAAATTAAAAGCACTTTATTTTCTTTAAAATACATGCAGAGAGAAAAGCCTTTTTTCTTGGCTTAATTAAAAAAGAATAAACAGGCAGGCTTTATGACTTTTCTCCTCACTTTTAGTTAATTCATTATCTTAAATAAAGTGTAAGTCATAAGATACTCTTATTCCAATAATTAGAATGCCCAATACTTTGTAGGAAGCAAAAAATCTAAAGCAGATTTAAACCTCGACTCTCTCCCCATTCCTAGTTCATGCCCTGACAGCCTTGCACAGTCCATGGGACGTGGGGAGTGTCTGTCTCCCTTGCTGTTCAAACTGATCCCTGTGAGGTCTGAGCATGGGCGAGGGGGATGGGAAAGAGGGAGTGCAGGTACTTCTTGAGTGATCCTTTTGTACTTTCTGGGTGGTTATTGAAAGCCTTTTCTTTGATAAGCTGTTGTTGGAAACTGCTCTCTCTGACTTAAAATTCCTTTTCCTGAGTACACGCACCATTAGTCCAAGGGGTCTTGTACACATCTCTCCAGAGCTTCTAAGAAATTGGCATTAACCTATAGCTTCTTTGCTCCACATGGCAGTTCTTTTGTATGGGACACAGAACACCCAGTTGAAACTGTAATGCCTAGTCTGTGGTGAATGCTTGAAAATCCCATAAGGAGCACGCGCTGAGAATGAAGTGGGATCCCAAAACAGATGCAATTCCACTGGCTCCTCCATAAGTCCATGGATCTCTTGCCTACTCTGAGGATTTCATGGGCAGTAGCTTGACTCCCATGCACAAAGCCTCCCAAAATGCAAAGGTCATATGCTTATCTCTCCTTGAAGTCCCACTGACCCCTCTTCTTCTCTGCATCATTAGCTTAAAGTGAGGGGCCAGAACTCCCTTAAAGGTGGGAATCAGAGCATTTCAATGGCTCTCTTCAACTCACATCCTAAATCCTCTATTTTACCTTCACTTTTCCTGTATATCCTATTGTATGTACATTGTATATACTTCATACCTATCTTATTCATTATAGAGAATTGTGTGTTATATTTGCCATATGCTTCACGAATGTCTAATTCATACTTTTTGAACAGATTAATTAAGCATTTTTATTTATAACAATGCATTAAATCTTGATAAATATCCAGATACTTCATACCTATCTTATTCATTATAGAGAATTGTGTGTTATATTTGCCATATGCTTCACAAATGTCTAATTCATACTTTTTGAACAGATTAATTAAGCATTTTTATTTATAACAATGCATTAAATCTTGATAAATATCCAGATAAAAACATAAATGGTTAACTTACAATTTATCATATTTGATCCCCACAGATTTTGCTCACTTAAAAATCTACAATGTGTTTAGAGGTAAATATTAGTTATTAAGAATGTTTTATGTAGCTCAGTTGTGAAAATATCAGAAAAATCACTATGAAAATTGAATCAAAGAACATAAAAAAATCACTCAATATAATATACACATGATTAACCCATACTTAAAATTGTAACCTTACTAATGATCAAATTAAGTATTTTATTAAAGCACTTCTCAATTTTTATAATATCTTATTTCAGCATGGGTATTCTTTGTTAGTGAAACAGTAGATTACTGAAAATTGACTGGAAACTAAGTTAGCAATATAACGACTCCTATCTCTTATTTTTTAAATTTTTAAAAATTTTAAAAATTTTTATTGATTCAAAATTGATTATACATATTTTGGGGGTTCAACATTGAGATATGTTGATCAAATCAATTTTACTAGCATATATATTATTACCAATCATATTTTTCTTTATGTCCCTTGTCCAATCTCACACTATCCCCCTCCCCTCCCTGTCCCCCCCAATTACCTTACATTTCTTCTCTCCTTCTGAAAGAACAATGGTTACTCTGTTGATTTGTTGCCTAGATGATCTGTCCAACGCTGAGAGGTATGATCAGGTACTCCAATATTATCATAGAGCAGATCCTTCTTCTGTCACTCTGAAATGGGCTTTGTGGAGAGAGACATCCTCTTCTTTTCTTTGTCTCTGCTGGTGACTCTCCAATGGCTGGTGGACCATCTGAGTGATGGTTGTGGCATCTAGCCGCTTTCATGGCAGCCATGGTTATTGTGGTGGCTGTGGTAGGCCACCCACATGGAGGTGATGTTTTTGGCATGCTCCTTGGTGCTGGCGGTGTGCCTGGTTGTGGGGGGTCTGGTCCCTGGCTCCATGCCTCACGTCCCTCGGTGGACCTGGGGCACTGGCAGTGTGTCTGAGCCGGAACTAATCATTTTGTCCTTTGTTTACTTCTAAAATGGGGAAACTTCCTCTGGGGACCAGTACTTGAGCTGTGTGGTTGAGCTAAATTGCTGCTTTGCTGCTGCTTCCCTA
>NW_007732544.1:80861-83754 GCF_000696425.1 Galeopterus variegatus | reverse complement strand
ACCAGTCTCCTCTGAGTGGTCCTATGCTGATTGGGGTGCAGATCAGCTGTCCTTGCTATGTTCCAGAGTTCCCCTTGTGGGCCCCTCTCTCCTACTGTACATGCTACAAACACTTCCCGTGGGATGGGCCTTGCACCAGTCCCTTGCAAGGACTGACCAGCCTCTGAGTGGCTCCAGTTTTTCAGTTGTTGTGGCTTCTTGCTCCTATGTGGGTCTACGGGAACCCTTAGAAGTCTTGCTGGCCTGGGGACTGCAAAGGCCCTCTTCTCCCCTGTTGCCTCCAAGCAACTCCATCCAAAGGGTACAGCTGTGGCTTTTGCGGCTTCTGCTCCATGTGCTCAGAAGTTCTAGCCTTAAAGCAGCTGTGGCACGAAATGGTCAGAGCAGTTTTTTCTTTCTCTGGTCGTGGCTGCCCCTGCCTTCATGCACTCCATAGGTCTCTCCTTCACTTCCCCTGAACTCTAGCAACCCCAGCTTGGCTGGGGTTTTTTTTTGTTTGTTTGTTTTGTTTTTTTATATTGCTATAAATTAGTTGATTTCTGGGAGAGAGTGATGCTGGGGACCATCTATTCCGCCATCTTGACCAGAACTCTCCTATCTTTAATTTAAAATTTTGTTTCTCAGAATTAATTAAAAACAATTTTTAAATAGTCATCATACATTTGTAAGACACTATTATTTTTGTATTGTGCACATAAAGAATTCTATAAAGATGTTCATAACAGCTTTATTCAGGTATCAGCAAAAAGCTGGAAACTACTCAAGTCCATTAACAAGATAATTTCTTTAAATTTTATATATATATAAAATCTATTCATATCACTATTGTATTTTTAAAATGCCGTTAACATGGTAGTAGTCAACACAAACATTTGTTTTTCATATTAAGCATTAACATGTTTCTTTACCTTGTGCTTTAGAATTTAAATCTGCAAGCAAGAATTTCCATGTTGAATAAAAAAGGGTTATTGAATGAATTAATTCAAGAGAAACTGGGAGAGGGAAAGATTGTTCATTTCTCATGGCACTGTGTTTTGTAGATGAATTTTTGAAACTTTTGGAGCCTTTATATCACCATATCATTTGAACAAAGTAGTTTTTGATGACCAAAACAGAAAAAAAAATACAACACTTTTTAAACAAAGATTAATGTATTGGAATCTCTATTGCAGTGTACTGCATAACAGAAAAAATTGAAAAACATTTAGACATATGCTGAATTTACATGATGAGATATTATATTGTTAAAAAAATGCTGTCCCTACCATTACTAAAATCTTGCTTCTTTTACTCTCAACTTAATTTAGTGTGTACATGTTTGTGCATGTATATGAGGCTTGGAAGATGTTGATACTGCAGAAGAAGTCATAGATATAGTTTATCTATGTACTGTATACTGGTGTTTTCTCCTTAGTGTGCCATATTGTATTGTTTTGTATTCTATCTAATTTCATAATCCTTTCATAGTCTTATGAGTCTGGTATTAACCTCATTGTATAGATTAAGGAATCACTTAACAATTAAGAGGTACAAACCATCTTATAATTTGTCTCAATCTACAGGTAAACTTTCCCATGTTATTCTATGGGACTCGGATTTAAATCAATGTTTGCTGATTTCCACTATGCTAATTTATTTTTATGTGTTAATTAATTAATTCATTCATTCATTAAATATTTTGTTAGCTGGCTTGTACAGAAATCAAACCCTGGACCTTTAGTGTTATCAGCAGTTCAGTCTACCCAACTAAGCTAACCGACTCACCACTGTACTAAATATCTAAATAAGCAATGAAGTGATGAAATGTAGTCTCTCCTCTCAGAGTGTTCTCTTAGGGAACAAAAGTATGTGACTAATAAGTTTAGCAGAGTTAAGTAAAGACAATGTTGACTACCTGCGGTAAGGCAGAATGATTGTCAAAAAAAAAAAAAAGTCCACAAATACCTATATTCTCCCCCAATGAGCTGTAAAACTTTGGTTTACTTGCTCGACACCATGGGTTTTTAAATTTTTAAACCTGGAATAATATCAACCTGATTAGGTGTTATGATGATTAACAGGGGTCATCTCTAATTAAACTAGCACCCAGGCTGATCATAGGTGGAAAGTAAATGCTAGTCGTTTGCTCCTTTGCCCTGAATTACAGATGCACCTGATAGTTCTTAGATCCACAAATCAGCTAAAGTACGTGAAGAAAAGAAGGTCAAACTAGAGCACCAGTCAAAAAAAAAAAAAAAATAGCAGAAAGAATTATAAGCTATTATTGCGGAGCCAATTTAGTCTCCATTTATTTGACAGATTGGCACCTTGTACATATGTCACTTGTCATAATTGGGCTGTCAAAACTACAACTTAGCCTCACACAAATAGCTACTCTGGTACAGTTACCTGCTGTGTCTTTCCTTCTGCACAGATATGTATTGACTTTATACCCAGTACTCTAGCCCTTATGTATATTAGGGGACTCTAAGTTGCCCAGTAAAATGGCTCCATTCCTTGAATTCACTTTATTGTATTCTTGATCCTTCACTAAGCTGGAGAAAGAGCTTTCATGTTAGAGTATAGAATGCAAAGTGTATATTCAGTAAGACTCCCTTTACTCTCTGGGTAAGATGATAATGATCCCACCTATCTATGTTCCCTTCCCCCCACTGCCCCAATTCCAATTAGGATGACCAAGAAAAAGGACATAATAATGGGAGTGAAATGTTTGTGTGAAAGCATCTGAACTTAAATTTCAGAATTTTAACAAGACGACAAAAATGACCACCGATTTCTAAGCTAAGTGGGTAGTCACATTGCATGAGAGAATGTGGTCATATTCCAGCTTACTACTTTTTCTGAGAAAGGGCAATATGCTAAGGAGCTAAGTGGAAATAAGTCAGCAGAAAAA
>NW_007732544.1:78681-79238 GCF_000696425.1 Galeopterus variegatus | reverse complement strand
AAAAAAAAAAAAAAAAAAAAAAAAAAAAAAAAAAAAAACAGAAACATTGATTGAAGACTCATAGAATAAAGCTTTATCAAGGATCTGACAGTCTAACTGGTACCAGACTGTTTCTCTCACAGTAAACAATTATAAAAATGGAAAAACAATGCATGAGGCAATGGTTTATAGACATTGGAAGACAGATCGTGCTTGTTGAGTACAGGGGAACTTAAGAGGTGTTGTCCATGACCAGTCAAACCATCTACCTGGGATCATGTCTTAATCATACCATAGTGAGCTTTAGTCCAAGAGGAACAGAGCAGTTCCCCTGAACTGAGGAGACAGAAATCAGAGTTTGGGGCAGCTAGAGAGTTGGAATCTGAAAAGCAGAGTACTGGAAATAAAGGAGTTGTTCAGGAGGACCAAAGTCCATGTTTAATCTCTTATGAGTCTTTGGCTTGAGGGCTGGCTGAAAATATACTGGACAAGAATACACAAGGTTATGTAAAGAACAGCTGTAGGGCTAAGAGTGCAACAGAGATAATAGGGTTTGAGCAGCACTGGAAGATGCTCAC
>NW_007732544.1:74525-77097 GCF_000696425.1 Galeopterus variegatus | reverse complement strand
CGCTCAGCCAGTGAGCGGGAACCAGTCTGCATGTGGGATCCGAACCCTCAGGCGGGAGCGCTGCCGCGCTTCCCAAGCGGCGCATTATCCAGTGCGCCACCGGGCCAGCCCCAGATCTTAAATTTAACATGAATTTAAAGGCTATATTCAAAGAATTAAATAAAAATATACTTGTATGAGTTATCTATTGCTGAAGAACAAATTACTACAAAACTTAACAGCTGAAAAGCAATACACATTTATTACTTCAAAGTTTCCATGGAACAGTAATGTTGGCACAAGGTAACTTGTCTCTGTACTTAAGGGTACCTGACAAGACTACAAAGTATTGGCCAGGGCTAGGGTCTCACCTCAAGCACCTCAAGACACAATGAGGAAAGACCTGTCTCCAAGATAAAAAGGTTTGTTTGGGGGGGGGGGGAAGCAGCCCTCAGTTTTTTGTAGATGTTAGACTGAGGACCTGAGTTCTTTGCTGGCTTCCTGATGGCTTCTGGCCGGAGGCCATGCTCAGTTCTTTGCCATGTACACCTTCCCAACATGGCAGCTTGCTTCTTCAAAGCCAGCAGGAGAGCGTGTCTGCTAGCAAGATGGAAACCACAATATTCTGTAACCTAATCTCAGAAATGGTATCTTATAAACTGTATTAGTCTTTTTCTGTTGCTTATAACAAAATACTTGGAACTGGGTGATTTATAAAGAAAACAAAATTCATTGCTTACAGTTTCAGAGGCTGAATTCCAAAGTCCAGGGAAAACATCTGGTGAGGGTCTTGGTGGTGGTGACAGTGACCCAGGGGTCTCTCATGGCATAAAATGGCAGAGCAGAGAGAGACTAACCTCTCTTGTGCTCTTCTTTTAACACCCTCAGAACCATGCCCCTGACCGCCATTATTAATCCATTCACTACTGCACGTTCCTACAATCTAATCACTTCTTCAACTTCCCACCTTTGAATTACCATAATAGGATTTCCCACACTCTTAACTGTAACAGTGGGGATCAAGCTATGAATATACAAAACTTGGGGGACACAATCCATATCATAACCTTTGCTATATTTTATTGATTAGAAACAAGCCATAAAGTCAGCCCACAGTAAAGGAAGGGCATAATACCAAGGGATGAAGAGTGAATAACGGAAAGTGGGAATAACTGGGTGTCATTTTAGAAATCTATGTATAATATTAGCCATTAGAGAATGCAGTTTTAAATCTCTGTGAGATACCAGCTTACAACCAGTGAGTGAATAAAATTTAAAAAACTGTAAACACTAAACGTTGGATATACGGAACGGCTACAATTCTTTCTCATACATTGNGAACCCTCGGCGGGAGCGCCGCCGCACTCCCAAGTGGTGCACTCTCCAGTGCGCCACCGGGTTGGCCCTTGATTGAGGTGATCTTAAATTGGTGTTTACACTTGTCAAAGTTCAGAAAACAGTATGCAGAAATAAATTATTTTTAACATATATAAATTATGTCTATACAAAGATACCCTAAAACTGTAGAGTATCATGAAGATCTGAAATTGAAAGAGTAAACAGATCTTAACCAAACATAAATAAAATTGATACAGTCTTTGATATAATTCTGTAAATTTTTTGAGTTAAAAATCGTCAATATCCTTCTAGCAATAATACACAGGTTAACAAGGGGGGCAGGAGCATAGCCTAGCTTTAAACCAATATTTTTTTAAAACGCAAAATGCCAGAAGACAATAACATAAAAATCTAAGAGTGGGGGACCCCTTAAATATATGCTTAGACAAGTGGTTATTGAGTCAAATAAATATTTCAGATAAGCAGAGCTCTAAAACTGTACCATCAGTGTCTGCTGTATCATTAACTCCAGGCAAAATTGTTAATAGGCAATTCACTGTAGATAGTTCTCTAGAGCCATGCCACACAGCTGTGTTGGATTATTCATATGACTTTTCTCAAGAGAAAAATACAGATTCACATATAGATANAAAAACTGTAAACACTAAACGTTGGATATACGGAACGGCTACAATTCTTTCTCATACATTGTTGGTGGATGTAGGAAATGATACACTCCTTTGGCAAAAGAGGTTAGCAGTTTTTTTATGTAATTAACCAAACATTTATCATATAACTCAGCAATTGAATTTCATGTACTATTTAGAGAATTAAATGTGCACAAAGACATGTGCATAAATATTCATCAAAATATAATATCAAAAACTTGAAATGATCCAAATATACATCAACAGGTAAAAGAATGAATACAGTAGAACACTCCTAAGCAATAAAAGAGCAAACTATTGACATATGCAACAGCATGGATAAACCACAAAAGGCTGGTGGTGAGTGAAAGAAACCAGATATATTTCATGATTCCTATTTATGAAGTTGAAGAACAGGCAAAATTATGCTGCAGTGAAGGATGCTAGACTGTTTAATGCTTGGGTCAAGGTTAGCAGATTTGACTGGGAAGTAGGATGTGCTGATATTTGGGAGTGATGGAAGTGTTCTATATTTTGATTGAGGTGATCTTTTTTTTTTCCTTTTTTTGTCTTTTTTACTGACCGGTAACGGGATCGCAACCCTCGGT
>NW_007732544.1:67145-72742 GCF_000696425.1 Galeopterus variegatus | reverse complement strand
TAATGATTAAATCAATTGAATTTTCTTGTGAAACTTCCTTGTCTTTACAATAAAAGGGAGAAGCTAACTTTGAATCAGACTGCCACATTCAGTTTTCTCCTCCTAATGGCGAAAAAACTGAAGTGCAGTCCTTCCAGGCCTCAAGGCATACATAGTGCTTGAGTAATTACATAATTCTTTTTTTCATCTCCCTTACACAGGGAGAAGTGTAACATACAGGTATCTATATATTTATATATAAAATTTAAAAATCTATATATGAATATATACATACCTGTATCTGTGTCTGTATCTGTATATGTATCTATGTTTTTCTCTTGAGAAAAGTCATATGAATAACATATGAATATGAATATATATGGGTACTTCAAAAGTTTATGGAAAAATAGAATTAAAAGATAATAGGAATCTTTCCATGAACTTTTTGAAGTACCTTTGTATGTCTATATTGTATATGTGTAGAATATATGCGTGTGTGTGTGTATATATATATTTTAGTTACTAAAATGTTAATCTATTTCAGAAAGGGAAATAATAATATAAAAGTCCTATAAAATATGTAGTTAAGTAATTTTATATAAAATATTTTGTACATGAATATATCCACTTTTGTACATATACTAATACAGAAAAAATTGGAAATAGAAACAAATAATGTAATGGTAATAGAAATATTTTATTAATAAATACCCATAGCTGTTAACTTTGTTTATTTAACTAAAGAGAGAAAACATGAAAGGAAGAAAAATTCACGAAAGTTAAATTTTGATGAATTCATCATGTTACTCAAGAGTATCTTTTTTTCTTTCAGAGACTGATAATCAGAAAGTAGTAAAATAAAATATATTGGAAAATATAAAGTCAGATGTTAGTCAAATTAACAAAATGATATACTACTCCTCTGTCAGAAGGTTTAAAGTAAATAATGCACTTAAACCATGAAACAATCTTATGGATTAAAAACGAACAACAACTACATATTTGTTAGATTCCACATGTAGGAGAGATCATGCAGTATTTTGCCGTTCTTTGCCAGGCTTATTTCATTTGATCTAAGATCCTTTGGTTTTATCCATGGTGTCACAGATGGCGAGATTTCCTTCCTTCTAAAGGCTGAATAATATTTTATTGTATATATGTATCACATATTATTTACCATTCATCTGTTGATGGTTGTTTTCATATCTTGGTTATTGTGAATAATGCTGCAAAGAACATGGGAGTACTTTTTGTGGTACTGATTTTACTTCCTTTGGATATACCCAGAAGTAGAATGTAAAAGTGTAAGCCTTGCTTATAATATAATACTAAGCAGAAAGTAGAAAAATTTTAAATAGTCATAACTACAATCCAGTGTTAAAAAAAAGTACACTTTGAAAGCTTTTTTTAACTTACCAAATGAAATAGAGCATCTATTATTTTTTTTCATACTTTTACTTCATTACTAGTGAGCATTGATATTATATTTCCATGTATATTTGCCATTTGCTCTTATTTTTGAGTTATCTCTTTATGTTCTTTATACCTGTTTTATAAAACTGTTAATTAATAAGTATTACTATAGATGGTTGTTGAATGCTTGGAATCGGAATAAAATAAGTACTTAATAGGGATTTCATTAACCTCATGTTAAAGTTACCATAAATACATGTAAAATGAAAAATAAAGCAATATCCTCAGTCAATTATACCAAAAGCTGAAGGAAATCTTGTACTATATATAAAGACATTTTACTAAAATTTATTTTAAAAAATTTAATAACTTCATTTTAATAATTTATCTTAGAAAGAATATAAAATAAATTCAGATAGTATATAACCAATAAAAGTGCCTTTATATAATTTTTAATGTTATGGAAAATGTCTGTGACAAATGTTAAAAAAAAAGTACAGGATGCAATAATATGGAATACAAGCTACGTTTAGTAAAGAAAATATTTTACAAGAAACACTGAAAGTAAAAGCACCAACTTATTTTCATTTGTTGTCTCAATGATCTTGTCATAGGTGATTTTGTTTCTGTTACTTTCAGTTTTGGTAGTTTCTAAAAGTCCTACAATAGGTAGTACTAATTTTATTCACAAAAATATATTAGAATAATCATTGCAATATCTATAGAAACAACATACTTTACCCCACAATTATGTAAAAGCAAATGTTAAAATTAAAAAAATGTGAAAACATATTGTAAAAGATTTGGTGTATAAACAACCACCACCAAAAATCCCTATAACTTGATATGCTTCTTAAATGACAATGAAAATACCTGTGGTTATTAAGTAGGAACTGAGAGCAAGAAGAGATTATCCAGCGTAGAGACATTGGGACAAGAAGGGCTTTAGTTACTCATAACTTCTGGAACCTAGACAAACACATGAGGCTATGAGTCTTTCAAATATAGTTATCATAAGTTACCTCCTTAGGGAAAAGAGACCAAAAATGGCCTTGATAGTATCTGATTACCAGATTACCCGATAACTGGAAATCTCCAGTAACTCCTCCAACTGAGTTAAAGAGCTTCTTTGCAAATCAACCTTGGCCTGGTTGGACAGCTAACTCATAGTCGAGATTTTGGTAACATGCATGTAAGGGCCCCATGGAGAATATTGCTTGGGGGTGTCTCACTTCCTTCCAGGCTCAGGGCACACTACATTGGTGCTGTCCAAAAGCCATCATTGCCTTGCTTGTCCAGAATAATACCTCTGGTATTCTCAGTTTCCCCTAAGCTTTTCTGTTAAATTTCTCTCTTCCCACTCCTGTTTAATACACTTTATGCTCAGAACCTCCAAGTTTTGCACTATTTGCTAACATAGTCCATCTCTTTTCATTATCTTCTTCTATCAAAACCTATTTTAAAAAAATAATTTAAAAGGAACTAATTCAACTCCTATTTTCTCCAAGTACATTTTTCAAATTTCTTCCAACTGTATTCAACATTTCTTTTCAGTGTGCTCCTGTATAACTTTACTTTTCTCATAGCGGTAATCACAGGAAATTTTATATTGCAATCCTTTTTAGGTAAGCACTTTTGTCTTCTAACTATAAGCTGTTGGAGAAAAGAAGCTCTGCCATTAATCTTAGCATCCCTTGCAATGGCTGTTCTAAAACCTTAAACACCAAAAATGCTCACCTAATGAGTTTTTAGATTTTAATTTTAAAAATATGTAGAAACACTCCATTCAGGAATTTGTATATTTAATTCAATAAACATCTGCTGTATCCAATTATAAGTTAAGCTCTGCATTAGGTATAAAAGATATAAAGATAAATAAGGAAAGATTACACATTTAAGGAGCTTAACAGCTATGTGCAGTTGTTTTGAAAGCAGAAACAAATTTTTTTACTGACAAATAAGCAAAAATATTTCTAGAATTTTATCAGTTTTCTGTGCAACTTGAATTCTAATTGTTAACAATAGAACTTAAGAAAAAGTGTGGAATATCTGTGTTTGCATGTTTTATCTTGAAGGGCTCTTTGAACTCTTTGTCATCCAATCATAAACATATATACACATATATATGGTTATCTGTTTTGTGAACACGTTGTTGCAGAGAAGGACAGAAAAGAAGAAATCAATAGAATTTTGTCATATCAAATCAGAAGGGATTATTTCTCTTATACCTTTAAGAGCATGTGCATTTGGTTAAATGGTATAACCTGTGACAGGAAGACCTTGTTGAACAGATACTTGATTTAGATGTTAGCCAATGTTAAGGAAAGGAAAGGAAAATAAATCACCAATTATTAGGCATAACTTTATGTTTGAAACAATGTTAGACATGACCACACTTTAGGTTTTATCAACTCCATTTTACAAATAAATAAGGAAGAAAACAGGTGAGAAAAATAAACCAATTTACACCAGTTCACTAATTTTGAAGCCCTCCAATGACTATTAATTTATGGGAAACATATATTTACAGGAATAAATTATTTCTCCTCAACTCTCTTCCCATACCTATTTATTTATCAGGTAGTTACTAATGGGAATCACAATGGCATGCAGACAGCTATTCTGTATTAAAGTATGAAAATATTTTGTCACTTTTCTCAAATAACCCCAAATCCCTCTCATAACCCACGTGACTAATACACGCCTATTTATTTATCAGGTAGTTACTAATGGGAATCACAATGGCATGCAGACAGCTATTCTGTGTTAAAGTATGAAAATATTTTGTCACTTTTCTCAAATAACCCCAAATCCCTCTCATAACCCACGTGACTAATACACGCTATTGTAAGATATATCTGCACTGGAAAAAAGCTGAGCACGTTCTTTTCCTACCTACAGGAGATCAGCATCTGCCATGATCTTCTATAGATTTCATACCAGGCTATCCATGGTCAGGAAACTGTGGTATTTCTACATTCAACTGACTCTGAATATGTAGCAAACAATTCAGTGTTCTCCAAACACTACATGCAATCATACCTATACCTTATAAAAACTAAATTTCTTTAGGCTTTAAGTTGAGGAATGTAAATTTCGAAGAGCTTGAGCTATATCTTTTTTTAAACCATCATTTACTGTGTATCATATCGAGCTGGCTACCACAAATTAACGTTTATTGGGAGGAAGCAGATAAAAATTGGGCAAATGTTTAAAAATTTTAAAGTACAAGTTAATCATAAATTTGGAGTGTCAAGAATTATTTAGTTCATGTCTCTCACATTCAAATGAGAAAATTAAAAATAGTCATTTGTTCCATTCACTCATTCATCCAATTACTCAATTAATGAAAAGGATTGATGGAAATTTCATTAGTGGCTGGCATTTATTTATCTAGAGCTCACAGAGTGTCAGGCACTGGTCTAAGATTTTTATGTACATTAAATAATTTAGACATGTATTAACACTTAATAGGTACCAGATACTGCTGTATTCAGGGGATAAAGTGGTGAACATAGAGAAGATCTCCATAGAGCTGACATTTTAGTGGAGTAGAAAGTCCATTAAAATACAAGTGAAGGAATAAGATCATTAGAGATTGTTCTAAGAGTAATGGCAGTCAAATATGATTATGATTTGTATCTAGGAGCTAGAAACTCAGGAAAGAGTTAGAAATCTAAGCTTCTCAGGTTTGGAATTATTAATGCATAGATATTACTAAAAGCATGGAGCTTGATGAAGTTGACTAGGGAGAAAAATATAACAAAGCAGAGAAGTTAGTGGCCTCCAGGAAACAACCCAAAGACATCCCAACATGTAGAAATCAGGTAGAACAGGAGGTCTGAGTAAAGAAATCAGGAGGAGTAATCAGTGAGGAGGGAGAGCACTAAGGTAGTGTGGGATTGCAGCATCCCCAAGTGGGGAGAGAGAGTCGAGAGGGAGTAGTCAAGTGCAGAAGAGTGGAGAAGTGACTACTGGATTTGGAAGCATTATAATTATATCATAAAAACATTGTGAAGTTTTGGATTTGAAAACAGGCTGGAGTTGATTTAAAAAAGAATTGGAAGTGGAAAAGTATAGACCAAACACATGAAGAAATCACTGTAGAAATTTTTGTATGAAAAGTAGTAGAGAAATAGGTTCAAATATTTGGTAGTGCAGTGTGCAGGCATGTATTATGTGTTTATGTATATATGCATCATCAT
>NW_007732544.1:64729-66539 GCF_000696425.1 Galeopterus variegatus | reverse complement strand
CACTCCAGTTAGGATGGCTAATATCCAAAAGACTGAGAATGATAAGTGCTGGCGAGGTTGCGGAGAAAAAGGAACTCTCATTCACTGTTGGTGGGATACAAAATGGTGCAGCCTCTATGGAAAATGGTATGGAGGTTCCTCACACAATAACAGATAGATCTACTGTATGAACCAGATATCCCACTGCTGGGAATATACCCAGAGGAATGGAGATCATCATGCTGAAATGATACCTGTACTCCAGTGTTTATTGCAGCTCTATTAACAATAGCCAAGAGGTGAAACCAGCCCAAATGTCCGTCATCAGATGAGAGGATACGGAAAATGTGGTATTTCTACACAATGGAATATTACTCTGCTATAAAAAAGGATGAAATACTGCCATTTGCAACCACATGGATGGACTTAGAATGAATTATATTAAGTGAAACAAGTCAGGCACAGAAAGAGAAAAACCACTTATTTGTAGGAGCTAAAAATAAATAAACAAATAAATAAACATACAAACAAATAAAGGGTAGGGGGGAAGAATATACAACAATCACAACAATTCCTTGAACTTGTTAAGACAAGTGAACAGATATGATGTACTCAGAAAGGGAGGGAGGGAGGAGGGGAAGAGGAATTGGTAAAGGGACACGAAAATCAACTACAATGTATATTGAGAAGTTCAAAAACAGATAACAGGGATTTAGAAACAAGAGAATTTGCTTCAAGATACAAAGCTATAGAGAGAATATAAATGAGACAAGGGTACAAACCTCCTGATTTACTGAAGGAAATATACTGGAAAAAGTATTGGCCTTGAGATCAGTTTTGCAATCTTACTTGCCACTTAATATCAACTGGGTAAATATTATATTTCATATTTCCCTTTTGACTGTATTTTCCATACAAATAATTTTATATAAAAATGACATTTAAAATCAAACTTGAATTTATTTTAGGCAAATTCTAACCCAGAGAGCATTGATGACATTTTGTTATTCCTGTGTTTGTTAGCACACAGAAATGGATTAATTAATTAATTAATAATGAAAAAAAGAAAATGATGTCCAATTATGTCACTCTATTATTTAAATACTGAATAGATTTCCCATTAATTTCAAATACCTTAATAAACATCACTTTACTGATTATATATACTTGTGGCAACCTTCCTAAATCTGAATCTGGTTATCTTTGAGTATGGAACAAAATAACAAATATGAGATGAGAAAAATGTTCCACATGAAAGAAAACTGTTGAATAAAGTTAGGGCTGGGGACTGAGGGTGTGGCTAGGAAGACAGGTTGACTACAACGGGCAATGAGGGAATTTGGGGCTTTGATGGGATAATTTTCATCTTGATGGTGGTAATGGTTACACAACTCTGTTTCCCAACTCCTACAGAACTTATGATAAAAGTAATAAATTTTACAGTACATCAATTATACTTCAAAATCTATGCATGAAAAAACCTATCAGTGTGAAATTTTTAGGTTATGTGTGAATTACGAATATTCTATCTGCATTTTAACTTTATGGAGTAGAAGAAATGCTTCCCTTAATCCCTTTTCCCTGAGTCTTCACTCTGACGTGGACTGTCCCATGCTGCTGATTAGAGATGAGAGAAAGGGACAGGTCCGGGGTTCCTCACGCCATGCCTTCTTTCCCTATGCACTTCTTAATAGTCCTAGTCTTACCACGAATGCAGAATCTCTCCAGACAGGAGGCAGTCCAGGGCTCTGACAGGCAGGAAGGGCAAAGAAGGTAAGGAAGGGGCAAATGGAAAGAAATGAGAAGAAAAGTACTTCGGCTACTTAGAAAT
>NW_007732544.1:62840-64353 GCF_000696425.1 Galeopterus variegatus | reverse complement strand
AATCTCTCCAGACAGGAGGCAGTCCAGGGCTCTGACAGGCAGGAAGGGCAAAGAAGGTAAGGAAGGGGCAAATGGAAAGAAATGAGAAGAAAAGTACTTCGGCTACTTAGAAATTGCAGATTGAATACATATACTTATCTTCAAGGTTGAATACATATACTTATCTTCCCTCCCTCCCATAATAAACATCACTAAATATCATAACCAAAGTTATATTAAGGGAAAGAGGAAGTATAAACCTTTGAAAACAAAAAGAATGGAAAACAAAAACACAGAAGATCAGAGATAGACTTTTCTGTGCAACACATCTATAAAGAAACTAGCATTCCTTATCCAACCGAATTGTCAATTACTAAGAAGTTTAAAAGAAGGCTTTCCAAAATGTATTGACTTTTTACCTATTGTTAGGAATCTATTGTAGGCTATCATCCACCGAAATGAGAAATTCAGACAAAACAGAGGAAGGTATGAAATCTAGCAGGGGCTCCAAAACGAACAGAAGCAAAGGAAATTCCTACAGTCTTGTTGAAGCCAAAATCCCAGGAGAGATATGAGGCAAAATTACTAACTAGAGGAAAAAAATAAAGTTAAAAAAACCCCAAAAGGACATGTAAGCATAACAAATTACATGCCTATGCTTACTTAGTAGCATAATTATATATTATAACAATAGAGTAATTTTTTAAAAAAAGAAATAAATATATAAGCTTATTAATTAAACATATAGTGAGGAATACCAGACTTAAGGGAGTGAAGTAGAGAGGGATACAGACTGCTGTTTTTAGTGCCAATTTTTCTGGTACAATTTGCATTTTGAAACTATATACCTTGATTGCATGGCATTTAAAAAAATAATAATAAAACAGCAAGGGTGAATATGAAAAAGAAGTGACAGGAGTTTCCTAATACTTCACACCATACAGTGCTTACTGGTTTACTTCTCTGCCTCCTTTTAGGGAGCTCTTTAAAGCAAGGACCCTGTTGCATTGACCTTCTGCACCCATACATCCTGTCTATAACTAACATAGCATATTCTCAGATGCTTCTTTGTGTTTTTAAGCAAGTAACATATGAAAGAATGCATTGTTCATGGCTATCGAGAATCCACAAAATAGCAACAAATACATAAAAACAAAGCCAGTAATTGAGGGGACTGGGTACAGATGGCAGAATGATTGACTGAATTCTTCTCCCTAAATTACAGCTTTTGGCATCTCCTGGTGTGAGGTCATAAGGCTTCACATCGAGTTTGTTTTAAATTCACAAGGGTCCACCTTTCTGTCAAAAAATGAATGGCCTCTAGATGTTACCTCTAGAAGTATTGACAAATTTTAAAAGTCATCCTCCAATGATCCGCCTTCTTTTGTCCTCTATAATTTTATTAATGGAACCATCACACACCTGGTGATGGCTCACTCACTATCATTCACAGTTCTTGTGTCTGGCCTTCTATTTATAGATTGACCAGAAGTTAGCATAGCAGTTAGAGCAATTCCAAGATTCCCTTTTTACA
>NW_007732544.1:57575-61773 GCF_000696425.1 Galeopterus variegatus | reverse complement strand
GATTGTCTCCATGCCTCTTGCTCCCTGGCCTATTTCCACTCACATTCATGTGCTGGCCAATTGGAAGTCTGCACCACGGCAGCCAACCTGCCCATTACCCATGCACTCGTCATTCCTGGACCTGTGATGGGATGTGCAGCTTTGCCTGAAGACTTTCTCTGGCAGCAAGATGGCTTCTAGGGACTTAAATTATGAAGGAGAGAGGGTGAAAAAGTACCTTGGCTTCTTCACCTTTCTGGGGACTACTTTGAAGAATTTCTATGCAGTACAAGGAGATCCTATTGCACACAGGGGCGATGTACTTACTAACCCACCTCACACTGGCTTTGTTGTATCACTTCTCTACTCTCATTCTGATTCTTTCTGGGTTCCCAGACAAACTCCTTGCTCTCAAATTTTGTCTCTGGGTTGTTTTGGGGGAAAACATATCTAAGCAACACACGCAAACTATCTTCCTATCTCTCTGCAGATGCAACATATTCTTTGCTTTTCTTAGACAAGTTATTTGGCAACTATCTATTGAGTACTTCCCATAGGCCAGCATCTATATTCAATGGTAGAAAAAGACAGAACATTAAGATATGATTCACCTCCTTAACGAATTCATAGTGTGGTGGGAAAATAGAAACATATGTAAATGAATGTAAGATAACTTAATAATTAGATTATAATAGTTTAAAAAATGATCTTTCAAGAAAGCAACAATAACATACATTGGGGAAAAAGACTGTCTCTTCAATGAATGGTGTTGGGAAAACTGGACATCCATATGTAGAAGAATGAATCTAGGCTCATACCCTTTGCCATATACCAAAATCAACTCAAAGTGGATTAAAGACTTAAATATAAGACAAGAAACCATAAAACTCCTAAAAGAAAATGTAGAGGGAAAACTTCAGGAAATAGGACTGGGCAAAGACTTTATGAATACAACCACCAAAACACAGGCAACTAAGGAAAAAAACTAAAGAAATGCAATTATATCAAACTAAAAAGCACCTGTACAGCAAAAGAAACATCAAAGCAAAAAGACAACCTGCAGAATGGGAGAAAATATTTACAAACTATGCATCCAATAAGGAGTTAATACCCAGAATATACAAGGAACTCAAACAATTTAACAGTAAAAAAACACATAACCTGATTTTAAGATGGGCAAAGGAGTTGAATAAGTATTTGTCAAAGGAAGATATACAAATGGCCAGCAGACACATGAAAAAATGCTCATCACTAAGCATCAGGGAAATGCTAATCAAAACCACTCTAGTAAGACTGGCTATCATCAAAAAGACAGAGTATAACAAGTGCTGACAAGGATGTGGAGAAAGTGGATCCCTCCTACACTGCTGGTGGGGCTGAAATTGGTGCAGCCATTATGGAAAACAGTATGGAAGTTCCTCAAACAACTACAGCTAGAACTGGCATACGATCCAGCAATCCCACTCCTGAGTACATACTCAAAGGAGTGAAAATCTTCATGTCCAAGGGACACGTGCACTCCCATGTTTATCGCAGCTCTATTTACAATAGCCAAGAGTTGGAACCAACCTAAATGTCCATCAGCAGATGGCTGGATAGGAAAATGTGGTATATATACACAATGCAATATGACTCAGTGATCAAAAAGAATGAAATTCTGCCATTTGCAGCAACATGGATGAACTTAGAGAAAATCATGTTGAATGAAATAAGCCAGGGACAGAAAGAGAAATACATCATGTCCTCATTCATAAATGGGAGCTAAGCACACACACACACACACACACACACACACACACACACACACACAGAAGGAAGGAAGGAAGGAAGGAAGGAAGGAAGGAAGGAAGGAAGGAAGGAAGGAAGGAAGGAAGGAAGGAAGGAAGGAAGGAAGAGGAGGGAGGGAGAGAGAGACGGAGGGAAGGAGGGAAGAAGGAAAGAAGGACACAGCCACTACAATAATTCTCTGAACTTTCAAAAGGGTAGAACAGAACGGAGGCCACCAGAGGTGGGCAGTAGGGGAAGGGAGTTTAACAAGAAATTGATAAAATGATAAAAAATGATTACATTGTGAATGTTGAATACACTAATTATCCTGATTTCAGCATCACATATCACATAGAAGTACTGATATTCAATGCTGTACCCCACAGATATGTACACTCAATTGTGTTTCAACAATAAAGAAAATAATTGCCTGAGGAGCTCAACCACTTTCAAACATTTTCTCACACTGTGGATTCTACCTCCAGATGTCCATCAAGAGGCTTGTATGTTAACAATGGCAATTGTCTAAAATTCCACTTCAGGAAAAACCGGCAAAGGAACTATAACAGTCTTTAGTTATTTTCATCAACCCAAATATGCAAACGCATACAATTCACTCATCATTCTTTGCCACGTAATATATTGAAGCAGTAAATTTTTAAATAATAATACGGTTATAAAGAAGAAAGAAATCTCACTTGCTAATGGGGTCAGATACATTTCAATAGTGAAATTATTTAATCTATAAGAAAGGTTTGCAAGGCAGAAAATAGAAAGAAGCAAATTTCAAGACAAAACAAAAAAGTTCAATCTAAGTGTAACATAATACAATGCAAGATAATTCATTCATTCAATATTTACTGAGTGGATTGCTCTCTACCAGGCATCTTTGTGGTCTTAGCTTTATGTGAATGGTCCAGAGAATACAAAATCATAACCTTCTTTTCTGAAAATTATATCTGTTCAAATAGTGACTCTTTTGGTGGGGACCTGCTTCACTTAAACTAGAGAATTCTGGACTGTGGAATTGCAGGGTCACCCCCGTTTTATACATGTTGAAAAGCAGACTCCTCGGAAGGTTAAATAGCTTTTACAAGTCTATTCAGCTATAAAGAGATGAACCCAAGATTCCAAAATGTCTCTCTGACTTTGAAGCTTATGTGAGTCCTGCTGCGTTTCTTCTACTCTCCAGCACACAATCGTGGTGAAAGGATCAGATTCCTATTTCAGGACAATGAATCCAGAGGCAACAAGCAGGGATATGAAGGTCGAAAAAGGAGTCACAATTTAGGAGTCTAATGAGCTATTGTCAGAAAGATCCAAAGAATACCTGGATTAAGACATTGACCAAAGGGATGAAAAAAAGGTGTAAATTTAATATAAACTCCTGGAGAGGTGGGGACCATTGGGATGAGACAGAGAAAGAGATGTTTAGCCTATTTTATATTTATAAATCGTATAACAGATATTAAACATCACTAACTGAAATGAATTATGGGAAAAGAGTTGGAGGAAAAAAGGAGTAAAAACACATTTTCTATTGCTAATGTTCATGTATTATACATCTACTAGCCTCCCCCAACACCCACCCTCCAATGTTGAGCGAATTCCCATTGACAGAGATTTTGAACTCTAGCATGGATCCTAAAAAGTGGGATGTGTGACCTTCAAAGGAAGTGAAGCTTACCTCTGGGGTATCGTGATTTTTATTTCTGACTTTTACTAGCCTAAAAAAAAAAAAGAAATCCTGATTAAAAATAAGCATTTAGGGTCATTGAAATCCTCCTCTTATGATTAGCTATAAAAATATGCCCATTTCAAACATACCCTAAAATAGTAACAGAATCAGCATGTAGTTCAATTCCAAGAATTCCAAGGATGTTTTTTCCACTTTCATTAAAATGCACTGCAATGAGAAAATTATGTGAATGTCATTTAAAAGCTTTACAAGGAAACTCTTTAAAATTGATAGTTATAAGTGTTTACAATACAAATTCGAGGTGATTACGTGATGATTAACACTTGCTTACAAGTCTCTTAAGAAACCACACAATCTGCTTCCAAACAGCAATCTCTTTGACTACTTGACCTTGATGAGGTTGATTCTGATTATGGTGACAGAACTTTTAAAATTCAGATTTTATCATCCTGACATGGCTCGTCACTTTCTAATATTGGGGTATGAGGACAGCAATAGAATACCTACCAATAGCCAAATTTAGGTTCTAGGTACTACGTGGATGATTTCAAGGGTAACGAAAACACCACCACCTAATTTTTCTCGAGTGCTTAGTATATGCCAGGCAATGTTTGGAACTCTTTGATTGGCATTAATTGTATTAAATTTTGCAGGTTTTTTACAGGAGCAATTGTGTTCTAAGAAGGAAACCCGGAATCAAATTCTTGGTTGTTAGTCCTAACTGATGGTGATTCCTTGATTTCTGCATATTTC
>NW_007732544.1:54728-56786 GCF_000696425.1 Galeopterus variegatus | reverse complement strand
GGAATCAAATTCTTGGTTGTTAGTCCTAACTGATGGTGATTCCTTGATTTCTGCATATTTCCTTGTATTTAAATTCTTCATTGCAGCCTCTAGATGGAGCTCAAGTCCTCTTCATCTTAAATTATATGGCAATGTCATATGGGTCAATAATAGCACCTAGATTATTGGTGATGCTCTGCCATGGGCCACCATATTGCAAATAGCATTGGTTGAGATTCAAGGTTGTCTTTAATCCCTTTTTACTGAAGTTTCCCCCCATTTATCCTTTTCTTTGACCCAATTGTTATAATCAAGCAGGACCAGGATGAGGTCGAGAGAAACTGGGTCAAAAAGAAAGACTATAAGGACTTCCAGTGTACCGTGTAAACTGAGAGTGTAAAAAAGGCTTTGACTTTTAATATAATCCAGCCTAGCTAACAATGTCTAAGATATAGCTGCTATTCTAGTCACCAAATATTTAGCTCACTTTCCTTCCCATCTACCAAATACTCTCACCCACCTCTGTTCATCAATAGAAGTAATCAGATATCATATCCATTAATAACATCAGTTCTCTTATCAGAAGGTCATCTCTATATCAGGCACAGTTGTGATTCCATATAATTTGGAAACCTATGAACTAAAGAGACAAGTTATCTCCATCATAAAAACTCAGTATAACATGAGAGAACAGGAACATAATAATGACAATAAACATTCTCACCTGGAAGGGAACTAGGGAAAACACATACTTTGTAGCAATTCTGCTATCCTTCCTACCTTCTGTGCTGGTGAAGTAAGCTCCTCGATTGGGGTTGTAATCCACTTACTATCTGGGAGTACACTCCCTTTCTGCTGTTATTTGGTCCCCTGACTACTCTCGAGAAAATTAATTTTCTGTGATCTGATTCCTTAGCCACATCTGAAATGGGCGCCAGGAAACATAATCTTCCAGGCTGTTGATCAGCTTTCTTGCCTTGAAGAAGGTTCCCGCCTCAGGAGGGTTAAGGATATAGAGTGGTTTTAACCTTAAAAAATCTTGTTCGTTTTTAGCCCAAGCTGGTGGTTCTTTGGGCAGTACAACTCTCTCTGTAACTTAGTAGTCTTTTTTTTTTTTTTTTAATGTGTTCAAACCTCATCAATTCCATGTGACAATTATAACCCACATGATTCTTTGGAGATCTGATTCTAATATCTGTCATATTCATCTGCCTACTTGCTCTACTACCTGCTACTAATTTTCTGTTTGGCTTCAGATAGCTTCTTGAGCCTATTGGCTTTGTAGGAAAGCCCCTCCTTTATGTTATTCCTGAGCCATATCGTCCAATTAAGAGGATATACTGGGTGCCATGATCTTAATACAGTCTGCACAGTACTATGGGAATATGAGCTTCAGCTAGAATAGCAGATTTACTCAGACTAGAAACGAGGGTGGCATTGTAGATGAACCATTTTGGGTGCTCTCTTAGTAATATGGATGATGAATAAGGCTGATAATGCACTAGGAAAGGGAATGCCAGTTCAGAGACTGTTTCCATTTGTTCAACAAATATGTGTGGTGTACTTACTATATTCCAGGAACTCTTACAGGTTTTGGGAACACAAAAGTAAAAAACAAAAACAAAAACACTGACAACAATTTTTGCCATTTTGGAGCTTATGTTTAGTGAAGGAATGAAGACTGTTTAATCTGAAGCAATGCAATGAGTTGAATGTGTTTCCCAAAAGTTCATGTACTGGAAACTTGATCCCTCTTGTAAGAATGATAAGAGGGTGGGAAATCCAAAAATACAATTACGGGGTTTGAAAGGTGGGACCTTTAAGAGGTGATTAGATTGTGAAGACTGTGGCCCTGTAGTTGGATTGACTCATGCATGGAGTAATGGGTGTGGTTCTCATTGCTTTATAAGGAGAGCAAGTGAGCAGGTGTAAGATTTGGGATGAATCCCAACCTCACATAGAACGGGAAGACTCGCCTAGAAGAGACCACAAGACCACGAGCACTGCAATTAGCAAGCGGTTTATTATTTCCAACGCGTTGGGTTCTCACCGCCAAGCTGGGGTGAGACCCCGTTAGGC
>NW_007732544.1:52776-54111 GCF_000696425.1 Galeopterus variegatus | reverse complement strand
TCAAGCAACCACACTTCTTGCCCCACTTACCCAGGTGTGATAAGACCCCTACTCAGAGGTTCCTTAGAGAACATTCTTATGTGGAAAGTTTTATGCTTTACCGCAACCTACATCTTTCAGCTCTTGCAAGCTAGCAGAACATCCTGTGTGTCTAGCTGGCCCGGGGGAGGGGGAGCAAGGTGTGTCTTGCTGTAACAGCTTTTAAGATGGCTTCAGTGTTGTTAAGTTAGAGCAAGCCCATTTACAAAAGCAGATAGCGCAGGTTAGAAGTTTTCACAGGTTAGCTTTCTTGCTCAGCTTATTCTTGCCGTGCGATAATCTGGTCACCATGGGAGTCTGTGTAGAGTTCCACCAATAAGAGGCTCACCAGATGTGTCCTCTGTGGACTTCCCAGCCTTTAAAACCCTAAGAAATAAATTTTGTTCCTTTAAAAATTACCCAGTTTCAGGTATTCTCTTATAAGAAACAGAAAATGGACTAATACAAGCAGTATTTAGGAAGTAACTTGAAAAGATTTCCCTGTCCTAGGCAATAGCAGATGTCCTAAGACCAACAAGTTTATTTTCTTCATTCGGGGCTCCTGTCCTTGCGTCCTCCAGGTCACTGCGTTCTCCTGTCTCATTCTCTCTCCCAAGCGTGGAATAAGGCTCATTAGCATGGGGCCCTCTGGGATTCCTCCAAATTAGATGAAATTCTCTCATAGCTCGATTTCCTTACTGTTCCTTTGACGTCGCTCTATCCCCCCCAGAATGTCAAAAGATGCTAATTTCCCTGCCAACCATAAGGGAGGCCTTTGATAAAATGACAGTGAACTTCATAAATTGCAGGTAAACTTTTAATAAGATAGTCTTATTTCAACTTTTCTTTTAATCACAAGATTTTGCCATTTGATCACTGTGTTCTCTTTCCTTTTCAAAATAAAATGTGGTCTTTCTGGTTATTCAAAATGCTCAAATGTAAATTAATGATTTTAAAGGAAAAGGAGGAAGAGAAAAACAAAATTATAGTGAAGAACGGGTGGGGAGATGACTATAATTTTACAATTTTAATACTTTTTTATAAAACTGATATAAATAATTTCCTGTAGAGTTTACTGGAAAGGAAAATATATTTTTTTTTCTCCTTTTAAACAGTATTAAAGCTTACATATGACAAGACTTAAACTGTTCCATAACAAAAATTCTTAAGGAATTTTTCTAGCATTATGTGGATATTGATTGAAATCTATTGATACTGGGGTAAACTATTTTCTAGGACAAAAATCGATAATGTTCTGGAAAAAAACATAAATATATAAATTTTGTATTATCTGGAGTAAAATTTAAGGAAAGTCTG
>NW_007732544.1:48691-52370 GCF_000696425.1 Galeopterus variegatus | reverse complement strand
TGGAAAAAAACATAAATATATAAATTTTGTATTATCTGGAGTAAAATTTAAGGAAAGTCTGTCTAATTATTATGTAACTATTATTGGTCCAACTTTAAAAATCCAAAGTCTCAATAAGATCACTTCCTCCTAAAGGAAAAAATACAGAGACCAGTGGTATAGCCGCTTGAAATTGAAAGTGTCTCACCCATTCGAGGAGTAATAGATAATTAGAGTGTAAAGGACATCAGCAATTCTGCAATATGGAAATACAGGTGCTCTCTCTGAGGGGGATTGGAGACTCAAATTCACATGCTCATTTAGTCTGCAATAACCAAAACTGTTGAGCTGATAATGCACCCTCCATTCTCTCCTCTTTTATCTCTTCCCTTAATTTTGTTCCAATAATCTCCATTTTATTAATTTCTTTTTTAAAGTATAAACTTTCTTTAACTATGCCTTTCTTTCAGAGGACTCCTTTGTTTCCATGCTTTGTGGCCACATTTCTCAAAGAAATATTCTACTCTTTCTGATCCTGTTTTCTTCCCAAGCTTCCTTAATGGTAACAGTTATTATCTTTGTTTTATTATTATTATTATTGTTGTTGTTGTTGTTGTTGTTGTTGTTATTGTTGTTATTATTATTATTATCATTAATATTATGCAAAGTTAGATATGGTGATCAGCAGTCAATATCCATTCCAACCTCTTCTCTATAATGTGCTTTGTTGTTATTATTATTATCATTAATATTATGAAAAGTTAGATATGGTGATCAGCAGTCAATATCCATTCCAACCTCTTCTCTATAATGTGCTTTCTGAAGTACAGATGCTGGATGTTCCAGACACGTACCTGTGGTTTGTTACACACAGGGGAGATTTGGAAGTCAGGAGTGAGAGAGTTCTGGATTTCTGCTCTTTCTCTCAGCAAACTGGATCTTGGAGACTTTCCATTTTCCAGTGTTTGGTCACCAGCTTTATGGTGTTGAGGTGCAGGGCATGAGGGCTCCACTCTGCTGGGACAAACCATCACATGTGCAGCATTGTTCTTATCCTGCCGGCAACAGTACCAGCCTCCAGACGGTGGGTTGGCAATGTAGATGTGGAGCAAGCAGTTACAGGGACGGCTTCCAGATTTGGCAGATCCTCAGATCATAGGAGAAGAGGCAGCTTTCTTAGTAGCCTTGTTCTCAAGAACAGTTTGAAGAACTATTTCTGAAGACTAAACTGGGGTCTAGTTTTTGGAGGTACTTTTTAGCCCTAAGATGATTTTATAACCTGTTTAATACTCTGCCACAAATTACTTTATATCTTTGTAATCAGGGCAGATTTTTTTCTCTGTAAATGAACTTTGAAGAATTTAGTATATGTAACTTTTTGTCTATCTTATTACTTGGCTTTCCTCTTAACTCATTTGAGGGCAAAAGCCATGCCCACTTAATGTCATCATCATTTCTCTTTCCACAGCTTCACTAGTGTTTAATATTATCTTAGTCACAGAAGGTGCTCAAAAATGATGTGCTAAAACTTATAGGTCCTCTAACAAAAAATAGCAATAGTTACCTCAAAAACCTCAAATATAAAACAAGATACTCTTCTCCAAATATCAGGTTGTAGAATATGGCATCTGCTTTTAATCTTTAGTTCCTTTTAATGTTTTTTCTACTCCCTTCCTTGAATTTTCTTTTGATTAAAATATAAATGATGGTAAGGGTTTGATTATAAAGTAGAGGTGCTTAATTCACAAGACTGTTAGGTGGTTTACATAGATTACACAGAATATTGAAACTAAATTTTCATCTTGTTCTATGTTATGTTTTTTACTTCCATTGTAGTAAAAAAAGGGGAACTTCCATGATGGCAAGTTTAGAAAACTTCAGGATCATCAAAGACAATGACAGAGCCCAATCCATCAATTCACTACAACTGAAGAACCCAGAAATTTAGAAAGATTATTTTTATGTTTTTACAATAAACATTAAAAGAAAAATAATTCAAACTTCACATCAAATGAATGCATAAGTTAGCAGTGATTAGTGTAGTTGTTTATTTTATTATAATGCATTTACATATAATAAATTTATTTATTTTATATATTCTCATAATTTACATATTATTTAATTTGTATATTTATTATAATATATAATATATATTATAATTTGTATATTTATTTTCTTCTGTTATCTATCTGTCTCTTAATTATATCATCCTTGGGAATACTTGGAATTTTTGGTGGAAATATTTGGCATCATATTCAGTTTTACATGACAAATATTAAACATACATCAGATATGGTTTTGATATCTTTTTATAGGTAGAATTTTAATTTGACCATAATGCCTCAAATCAGATTTAACTCTGTTCTGACTATAAAAAAAACTCAGCAAAATGATCTGTAAAAAAAGCTGATTTTAAGTTGATAATTAAAGATCAGAAATAGTCATTACTATGTAATCCTAAATTGTTTTTAAAATGTTATAAAAAGCCCTGAAAACAAATTTTCAAAATATAAATGAGTATACTATAGTTAGTAGAATTATGAGTATTTACATGTATTTCTTCTTTATAATGTCTTTAGGTTTTCAAATATCGTATAACTAATGTTTCCACTTTGTTTTACCTTTGTTCTGAGCACCTGGCCTGGAATATAACTGCTGATTAATACCTACCTATTTAATGGTTGAGTGAATGAATGAAATCACTACCATCTACTATTGGCCATGTTATTATCCCTAATGAAGGTTAATCACCTGAGAGCACATTATATGCATGTAGATCTACACCCCGCCCTTCCATGGCAGGAAGAGTAGATCTTAATGCCATCTACTATTGGCCATGTTATTATCCCTAATGAAGGTTAATCACCTGAGGGCACATTATATGCATGTAGATCTACACCCCGCCCTTCCATGGCAGGAAGAGTAGATCTTAATTATCTTTATGACTATTTAAGAGGCAATGCTAATCACGATAATAGAATTAAAATTTTACATCTAAGTAGAAACTTTCAATTTTCAAGGCAGTTTCATATCCGTGACTTCATATATTACAGCAATTATTTTTGAGATTCTAAAGTGGAGACTAATTTTTTAAAAAATGGCGGGACTTTCGAAAGCCCAGACTTTAAACTGACAGAATTCATAGTGTGAATTTTACAGAGAAGACCCCTAGCCAAATAAAGTGAGAGTGACAACCTCACTGTCGCAGTCTGGTCCAGGTCACCTCTGGTGGCTTAAACTGCATCATATGAGATAACAGGATTAACTTTCCTCGGATTGCATAGATGCAAGTAGAATGTGATCTGCAGACAAGAAGCTTAGGTATCATCAGAAGGCTCACTAGAAAGGCAGATTCTCAGGCTCTTGTCTAGACCTATTGTAACAGAATTTACATTTTAAAGTTTGAGAAACATTATCCCCACTAGACCAGTATGTCTCCACTCTGTCTATACCTGAGAAACAAATGCAAAACTGTTATATTACACTAATGCCTGGGCTCACCTTAGGCCAGTTAAATCAGAAGCTGAAATGGGTGGGGCTCTGGGATACACCTTTTGAAGCATCCTGGTGATTTTTTTTTTTCCCAGAGATGGGCCACACTGGTATAGGTCAGTGGTTCTCAAAAAAATTTGGTCTTAGGCTTCTTTTTTTTTTTTTTTCCTTTTTGTCTTTTTTCATGACCGGCAACGGATCGCAACCC
>NW_007732544.1:34102-47646 GCF_000696425.1 Galeopterus variegatus | reverse complement strand
AAAAGAACAGATATAATGTGGTGGGGAGGGGGAGGAGAGAAATGGGTAAAAGGGCATGAAAATCAACTATAATGTATATTGAGAAGTAAAATAAAATGTCAATTAAAAGAACATTTATATGAAACATAAGTATATTTTTCAAAACAGAAGTAATTATGAGACGACAAATAGCCTCATTTTACATTTTTGCATATACCTTTATTATTTGGTTAATAGAAAATATTTGGATACTCGCATCTATTTCTGCATTCCAACTGTTGCTTATGTTTTTTACCGGAGTATGGAAAGATAAAGCAACCACTCGCAGGTATGTAGGGAGAACAGAAAGGAGTATTTTAATATCCCTTTCAAATAATTGAGGATATTCTTTAACACTATACCAAAACTTGACAAGTAGTATTTACTTGAGGTGAATTAAATTTGAATTCTGAAACCATCAGCATACTTTTTGGACTCTGTAACATAAAAATCTATCGGATCTCTTCTCAAACATGACTTTGATGCTTATACATTGGTCATTCAGAAAAACATGGGTTTACTAAGTTAAGCATTATTACAAATGCTAATACACATTTCATTGTATAATCAAAAGATTATATTAGGAATATTTTCACCATTCTAATAAGAAAACATACAAGTACTGGGAATAATTTCATTTTCAAAATTACAATTTTTACTTGAATGCTCAAATGTCTGACCACAGATACTATTGGTTATTTCTTTGAAGTGTGAGGCTCATTTTAATCATTTTTTAATGAGAAAATCTCTGCCAAAAACACAAGTCTGATAACCATCATTACCATTAGTCATTAAGTAAAAATTGTTTTCCGTATAAAAACAAAACAAAACAAAAAACAGCTAATGCAGATTTCAAGGCAAACAACCTCATGAGTGCTTTTTCTGGTGACACTCATCGAATTTCAGAAGTGCTTAATGAAAACTACCTATTTTGTCACACAGAATATTGAAAAGCTGTATATTCTTAACTTGAGATTTAATTTAATTAATGTTTTTATAGCTACTGCCAGTAACTTTTGGTGTCACTGTCTTGATTCATACCAAGGTGCCAACCGTTTTACTATCATTGCTCTTGTGTAATCATCAGGGCAGATGTCAACATGGTAAAAGGTAATTATCATCTTTATATTGTATGGAAAATAGTTTTCACTTGATGGATCCTCTGAAAAAATGTTGGGGACCTTCAGGGCTTCACAGACCACACTTTGAGTCTCCCTGGTCTACTTCTGTACCATGCTGAGACCGCATTCAGGTGTCTATACAATTGAGGCAATTATTGGTAGAACACTGACAATTCCAACTTTTGTTTATGATGCACAGCTGAACTACCTATTTTCAATCAAGAGTATCTTTATTGAATTTAACTCCCTTAATGTTAGATTTGCCCCCACCACATGAAGGTTTACTAAAATTTTGCTTAACAAGAAGCTTTTAAAAGAGCAAATGTGTTTAATTTACAAAGGTAGAAGTTAACTGGGGAAGCTATTGATAAGAGCTCTTCTAATATATATATTTTACATAAAAGCAGCCCCAAATTATAATTTTGATTATAATTATTAAACTGATACTTTTGTTCTCATATATATAATTTTCATTTTAAATTTACACAATGAAAATTAAACTGGAATAATCATAGCTTCAATTGCAAGAAGAGGCATTTAAAAAGAAAAATTGCACCACACATTTTTATTCTCCAAAATCATGTCTTCTCCTTAGCTATAGATTGGCTTCCACTTGGCCATTTATTAGATGTCTGGGGCAACTCCCCTTTAAAGTGAAGGAGGCCTTGGGCTTTTCTTACTCCACTCATCTTACTAGAGGAAGTGTATTCAAAGCCATGTACAGAGTCAATGCAATCCCCATCAAAATACCAGTGACATTCTTCACAGAAATAGAAAAAACAATCATAACATTCATAGGGAAAAATGAAAGACCCCAAATAGCTAATGCAATCTTGAGCAAAAAAAGGAAAGCCAGAGGTATTACACTTCCTGACTTCAAAGTATATTACAAATCTATAGTAACCAAAACAACATGGTACTGGCATAAAAACAGACACTCAGACCAATAAACAGAATAGAGAACCCAGAAATCAGCCCATGTATTTACAGCCAACTGATCTTTGACAAGGGCACCAAGAACATACATTGGGGAAAGGACAGCCTCTTCAATAAATGGTGTTAAGAAAACTAGGTATCCATATGTAGAATAACGAAACTTAATCCATACCTCTCACCATATACCAAAAGCAACTCAGAATGGTTTAAAGACTTAAATATAAGACCGAAAACTTTAAAACTCCTAGAAGAAAACATAGGGGAAAAACTCCAGGATGTAAGACTAAGCAAAGACTTTATGAATAAGATTCTCAAAGCACAAACAACAAGTGAAAAAATAAGCAAATGGGATTACATCAAATTAAAGGCTTCTGCACTTGAAAGAGAATGCATTTTAAGATTATAGTTAATGACATAGGAATCATTAAACTCTAAGCTTACTAAATCAAGAAGTTCCAATTCAAGGAGTCTAGAAATTTTTATCCTTTTTCTTGAATCTTATAATTTTCTTCTTTTCTCAAGTAATATGAAAGAGGCCTGCAGTTATCCATAAAAAATTGGAATTTTTCCATTGATAGGTTTTTGTTTTTCCAGTTGACATATGATGAAGTTGAGGCACTTATAAGCCAAATGACTTTCAAAATCAAGATGTTACCTTAGTAACAGTTAGGGCTGTTCCTATGTTTTCAGCATCTTTTCATCAAATTTTATTTCTGACTTTGTTGTAAACTCCAGCTAAAGAAATGAATGCATAAATAAATGAATGAGTGTACAGTCCATGCACTTTTTGGAAGAACACAAGACTCTGAGATTCTGTTATTGTTTTTGTTTTCTGATGTACAGCCCATCTATTTCAAGCCAAATGTCATCTTTATTTGATCTTAATCTTCTGACTTCTGATGCTTTTTACCCTTCTCAATGGGTCATAAGAACTTTATTCCCCAAGTATCCATTGAAAGAGCAAATGCAGTTAATTCTTAGATAAAATGTAGTTTAACCAGAGGAGCAGTTACCAAGGGCTCTCTGTAATTGATGTACTTTACATAAAAGCAGCAGTTCATCCATTCATGGGCTCCTAACATAAAAAGCATTGCAATTATGTAGAGACTACAATTTGTCTGGTAATTTTTCATCACAACTGGAGTCCTTTATCTTTTGTCAATCAACACTGGGAAACAGAGAAGAGCTTTATTCACTTTAATTTAAGTAACAGAGAAGGGGTTCCAGAGCAGCTTTTAGGAAGACAATGCTAGAAATGTTTGTATCTTTCCCTATATGCCTTTTCTAAGCTAAGATGCTTTCCCCAATGGTGGATAATGTGGTATTACAAATATTTACACATTTTTAAGCCATAGAAAGTGAGTGATGCAAATGTAGACATCCCATTTTAATTGGACATACTTATTCTCTACTCTATGCTGAAATGTAATGACAATGTGATTACTTAATCACCTACCAATAACCCTTCCTTGCTGTATATATTCTTTCTTCAGCAACATTCACAGAGAAAAAAAAAAAATGTATGTGGTTCATCATTTTCTTTATGCTGGAAACTGTGATGTGAGAGCTCCTAACAAGCATAAAATGCAATGCCTGAACTAAAAAATAAAAAAATGAGTAAATAATTATTGACCACTTAACATCTTTAGTTGTACAAAATGGCATCTCTGTGATTCATGCCTTTGTTTGTTGAGCATGAGGTCAAAATGAGATTAAAATGAGACACTCCACTGTCATTAAAGCTTAGAATTTTTCCAAAGAAAAGGAGCTTGCCATTCCTTGCATTGAAAAAGTTTTGAGATTAAAATGAGACACTCCACTGTCATTAAAGCTTAGAATTTTTCCAAAGAAAAGGAGCTTACCATTCCTTGCATTGAAAAAGTTTTGTTTTATAGATAAGGGGTTTGAAATAGAGAGATATTAGGTAACTGTCTTAATTTCCCCTATTAATAGAAGGATCAGAAAATGGGATGTTGGCTTAAAATTTTTATTATGTTAAAAATGATTTCCTGTTTTATTTATGTTTTCTATGCAAAAATATTTAATTGACAAATAAGGATTGTATATATTCAGAGTGTACAATGGGGTACTTTGATTTATGTAAACGTATTGTAATGATTACCACAGTCACATTATTTAACATACTCATCACCATCCATGCTGTACATTAGATGCAAAGAACTTGTTCATCTTTTAAATAAAAGTTTGTACCCTTTGGCAAACATTTCTTCATTTCCTCCACCCCCAACTCCTGGTAACTGCTGTTCTACTTTCTGCTTCCATGAATTCAACATTTTATAGATTCTACATATAAGTGAAATTATATGGTATTTGTCTTTCTCTGTCTGGCTTATTTTACCTAGCATAATGCCCTCCAGGATCATCTATGTTGTCAAAACTGGCAAGATTTCCTTCTGTTTTGTAGCTCAAAAATATTCCATTGTGTTAGCATGCAGGTATATATATATATGTATATATACCTTTTCTTTATCTGTTCAGCTTCCAATAAATATAGAAGCAATCTATATCTTGGGTATTGTGAATAATGCTGCAATAAATATGAGAGTGCATATATCTTTGAGATACTGATTTTACCTTCTTTGGATACACACTGAGAAGTTAGGATTGCTGGATTGTATGGAAGTTCTACTTTTAATTTGTTGAGAAACCTCACTACTGTACTTCACAATGACTATACCAATTTACATTACTACCAGGAATGTACAGATGTTTTCTATATACCCTTGCCAACACTTATCTCTTGTCTTTTTGATAACAGACATTCTAACAGGTGTGAGGTGATATCTCATCATAGTTTTGATTTGTATTTCACTGATGAATAGCAATGTTGAACATCTTTTCATATGGGTGGCCATTTTTATATCTTCCTTAGAGAGATGTCTATTCTAGTTCTTTGCCCATTTTCTGATTGGATTATTTAATTTTTGCTATTGAGTTGTGGAGTTTCTTGTGTATTTTGGATATTACACCCTTATCAGATACATGGTTTGCAAATATTTTCTCCCATCCTGTAGGTGGTCTTTTTATTTTCTTGATTTTTGCCTTTGCTGTGGTAATAATGTATAATGTTGTCTTGTTCTTGATCTTAGAGGAAAAGCTTACAGCATTTTATGGTTAATTATGATGTTAGCTGTGGGCTTGTCAGTATGTCCTTAATTATGTTGAGATACATTCTTTTTATACCTCATTTATTTTCATTAAGAAAAAATAAAAATCTTTAATAAACAACTAACTTTATACTTCAAAGAACAACAGAAATAACAAACCTAGCTCATAGTCAGCAGAAGGAAGGACATAATAAAGATAAGAGAAGAAATAAGTGAATAGAAACTAGAGAAAAAAATTAGAAAATGTCAACAAAACTAAGAGTTTTTTAAAGGTCAACAAAATTGACAAACCTTCAACTAGACCAACCAAGAAAAAAATAGAAGACTTGATAAATAAAAATTATAAATAAAAGAGGAGACATTATGACCAATACCAGAGAAATACAAAGTATCGAAAGAGACTACTATCAACAATTATAAACCAATAAATTAGACAAATAAAAATTATAAATAAAAGAGGAGACATTATGACCAATACCAGAGAAATACAAAGTATCAAAAGAGACTACTATCAACAATTATAAACCAATAAATTAGATAACTTAAAAGAAATTGATAAATATATAGAAATATATGACCTACCAAAACTGAAACATAAAAATATAGAAAATATTAATACGCCAATAACGAGTAAGAAGATTGAATCAGTAATCAAAAACCTCCCAACAACAACAACAACAACAACAAAAAGCTTAAAAGAAAATGGATTCACAGATGGTACATACCAAGCACTTATAGAAGAATCAATGCTAATTCTTCTTAAACTCTTCAGAAATTTGAGGAGGAGGGAACACTTTCAAACCAATTTTATAAGGATAGCATTTCTCTCACACTAAAGCCAGATAAGGATGCTATAAGAAAACAAACAAACAAACCAACAGGCCAATATCCCTGATACGTGAAAAGTATAAGCTTTATAGGAAAAAAATTTGTTAGACAGACAAATGAGTAAATGAGTGAGTGAGTGAACAAATTGTATTTCTGAGAGATATTGAAATTCTGTCTTAATTAAAAGGTCTTTTTTTGTGTGTGAAGGAAAATATGGTAGAATAGCAAAATACTGGCAAAAAGAATTAAACAGCATATTAAAAAGATCATACACCATGACCAAGTGGGATTTATCCCTGGGATGCAAGGATGGTTCAACAAGCAAATCAATAAATGTGATCACCACAGTAACAGAATGAAGGATGAAAATCAGATGATCATCTCAATAGATGCAGGAAAAGTATTTGAGAAAGTTAAACATTCCTTCAGGATAAAAACTCTCAGAAAATTAGGTACAAAAAGAATAGCATAAAGCTTATTTATATAGCAATTTTTCCACTGTACCGTAACACATTCTAAGTCAATTCAATTCTATAGGTATTTATTGTTCCCTCCCGTAGTCTTGATAAGCAGAAATTATAAACCAAGAAGATGAAAGGGAAAAGAATAATCAGATTAGAGTGGAGAGTATGTGCAAACACACAGGTGTATTAAGCAACATAGTACATTGAAACACATAGGAGTTGTAGATGGAGGTTGAATGATGTAGCAACAGGAGTTGGAGCTGGAGAGATAAGTGGAAGACAGTCCATACAGAGCACTCCATGCTGGGTGCTGAAGTTGGAACTCTACCCTGAAAGTTATAGGAGGATACTCGCAGACCTAAAGCAAGAAAATCACATTATTATATATGGCCCGTGTGTGTGTATGGGGTGTGTGTGTGTGTGTGTGTTGAAAGTTATAGGAGGATACTCGCAGACCTAAAGCAAGAAAATCACATTATTATATATGGCCCATGTGTGTGTATGGGGTGTGTGTGTGTGTGTGTGTGTGTGTGTGTGTGTGTGTGTGTGTGTTTTAAGAGCACCATAACAAGTGAATGAAGGGTGGATTTTAGAGTGAAGCAGTGAAAACAGAATTGTTACAAATACCTGGAGGAGTGTATGTAGAGGTTTGAGTCAAGTTAGTAGCAGCAAATCTAGGGAAGAAATGTCTCTTGATATCTTGAAATATCAAGCCTTTGCCTGATACTTAAAGAGCAAATTAGTGGTGTATATTGAATTTCATGGAAGAAAGGGACATTTAGAAGGAATCTAAGATTTCTTAGTTAAACAACTGGGTCACATTATCATTAACTGGGACAGAGAATATATGCATAAGAAACTGGTGATTTTTTAGTAAAGATGATTTTTTTCAATTTTGAACATGTCCAATTTGTGGTATATTTGGAGGACAATGGCTGACACATGGACAGTACTCAAAAATATTTGTTTTGTGATTTATGGTCACAGAGTCTGGGTCGAAAATATAAATCTTAGAAACACTGGAATAAGGAGGTTAGTAATGAGATTCTCCCAGAGAGAAGGAAATAGAATAAATGTTCCTCCAGAAATGACAACTTTTAAGTAACAGAACACAGTTAAGTCTGGGGGGTCATAAAAATAAAAGAGAAACATTTCCGGAAGTAGCTAAGGTCACACAGAGACTGGCAGAGGTAGGGATAGGACCCATGCATCGTGATACCTGCTTGCCATATTTTCCTTTGGAAAAAAATGACCTTTTGCTTTGGTCAGAATTTTAATATCTGTCTCTCAGAAATATGACTTTTTTACTCACTCACTTATTAATTTGTTTCTTTATCTAGCAAAATTTGATCCCATAAATCTGATACTATCCAAGTTTCTGGGGTCACAAGAATGATAAAAATTCGGGAGCACTTATTAGTAAATGTACTGTGACAAACCACTGGATTTGATGAAGGATATAAAGTGAACACAAAGCTTAATGCCACTAATGCCTTTTTCTCTTTGTCATCAAGTAATAGTGTGGAAAACTGAATCAGTATATTCCCAGGATTCCCTATCTCCCATAAGAGGTGAATACAAAAAGAAGGTCTTCTTAGGTCAAAATATTTTCCCACCGCCCAGTGCACTGAAAATCTGTATTGCTTCCTTTCCTTCCATCATACAATAGAGCCAAAGTAGAAACATCCTGACACTGTCTGATTCAGCTGGCTGCATCTTACTTTAGTGTCAATGCAGTCATTGATTTATGTCCTTTGTTCAATCATCTGTTTTCTCATTCAACACACATATACTAAATTTCTCTCATGTCTCATTGATTCAGCCAGTCTCCTTGGAATTACTCTGAAGAACTGAGGAAGGACAACAAAATCCTGGGAGAAAGTAATCTTTGATGTGGGTCTCTTAGCATGAGCAACAATTCACGCTAAAGGAAAAAGTCTTGCTGGACAAGCAAAAAATTCATGCCAAAAGAAATGGCCTCATGTCAAGAATGCGGGAACTAGAGCAAAGAGTGGAAGCTGAGGTTACAAAGAAAGCAAAGAAAAGGATCTTAAATAAGCCTAAGTGCTAAGCTAGGGAGGTGACACTTTCTCACCAAGTCTGTCGGGGGTGTTTAGGAGAGTGGGAGCCTGGAGGAACATTTAGATTGGCAGCTTAGTACCCTCTCTCTGGCAGCTGAGGGAAGGCTGCTCAGAGGCCACACAAACTGGAGGTAAGGAGACCAGTGCGGATGCCAAGTACAATTTAGTGACCTTGTCATTATCCTGAAGGGCAAATTCCTTTGAGTCATTATCATGAACATCTTTGTGAGTTTAACAATGACATGCCAATCAATTATGGTTAAAGAGATGACTTTTAGTCTGGATTCCTAGGAGGCTTCTCTTAATATCTTAAACTTACCTTTGATATTTACTTCCAAGTGATCTGTTTATCTCTTTTGGAAGACACAATAAGCATAGCATTTAAGACTTTTTTTTTTTTTGGAAACAAAGAATAAAACACACAAATGACAAAATACTAGGAAAGAGGCATATGGTTTAAGGGGCACAACTAGTATACACCACTGTGCTGACATCATTATATTTACAGAAAGTTGTCACTATGTATTTGTAACGACCATGGTAACATTAATTAATTATCTTTCAACTCTAAAAAGTATGCAATACTCTGTAGAGCAAAGAAAATAGATTTTGAAGAACACTCATTCGAATGGCTCACTTGGTAATTTACTTGTTTTAGAGATACAGCTCTGAAAACTGACATGGGTGTTATTTACTCTTATCTGTGGGTTTCTCAGGTCCTTTCAGGGTTTTGCATTAGATGTTTCCAGTTTACTCTTAGTTGGTAAGTTGCTAAGGGGTTAAATACAGCATTGATATTGCTTTCTTAAAACAGCCTGGTGACACTAACAGCTCTCTTTAAGTTCACCAGACCAGCCTTTTTTTCTAGCCTTTTTAACAAGCCTGACTTTGTATAGGTTTTAAGTTTCAGTTTTACACTCTCACTCACATTTTTCCTGCCTCTATATATCTTTGTCTCTTTTTATAAGGATATCTCCTGCTCCTGAGTTTTTCTTCTGGTTCTCATAATGGACAGTTAGTGAAGCCAGTTAATGGGCCTGCTCCTCTATACCAGACTGCATTAAATCAAACCAGCAATTATGAGCAAACTTAATTATTTTGCAGTTAAAAAAAATTGTGTGTACATAATTTCAGTGTATCTAAAAATCCCATAAAAAAGGAATTATTATGATCTTTATACAGGTAAGGAATGTGTGACTGTGTGACTCAGAAGTAAAGTTACTCACTTAATGAAGGCATGCCAGTTGGGGGGGTGGACATGGGTGCAAGTTCTTGATAGTCTGTGGAACCCACAGTAACTTAGTTTTTCTTCCCTGAAACTCATTTCCTCCTACAACTCTATTGATGATCTCCAGGAATCTATAAGGCATGCCAGTTGGGGGGGTGGACATGGGTGCAAGTTCTTGATAGTCTGTGGAACCCACATTAACTTAGTTTTTCTTCCCTGAAACTCATTTCCTCCTACAACTCTATTGATGATCTCCAGGAATCTATTTTTTTTAATTTTATCCATTTATTTTTTTCATTGAAAAATAATTGATTATACATATTTATGGGGTACAGAGTTGACTATCAATACTGGTGTACAATATGTGATGATCAATCCAATATTATTAGCATGTTCATCATGACAAATCATGATTATTCTTTGTGCTCCTTACCCAACTAAAACCTAACCCCCCTCTTCTTCCCCCTTTCTCATCTGTAGTAATTATAAGTCTGTTCTCTCCTTCTGAAGGTTCAACATTTTATTGTGGTCTCTTTCTTTCTTCTTTCTCAGCTCCCACTTATGAGCAAGGACAGTGGTATTTCTCTTTGTGTGCCTGGCTTATTTCACTTAACATGTTTTCTCCAAGCTCATCCATATTGCTGCAAATGGCAGAATGTCATTCTTTTTTGTGGCTGAGTAGTATCCCACTGGGTATATATACAACATTTTCCTTATCCAGTCATCCATTGATGGATATTTAGGTTGGTTGCGTATCTTGGCTATTATAAAAAGAGATGCAGTGAATATGGAAGTGCGGGTATCGCTTCCACATGATGATTTACATTCTTTTGGGTAAATACCCAGCAGTGGAATTGCTGGATCTCATGGTAGCTCTAACCGTAGTTGTTTGAGAAAAACTCCATAACATTTTCTATTATGGCTGTACTAATTTACATCTCACCAACACTGTAGAAGAGCTTCCTTTTCTTCACATCCTCACTAGCATTTATTCTCAGCTTTTTTGATAATAACCAGTCAAGTGGGGATGAAATGATATCTTCACGTGGTTATGATGTGCATTTCCCTGATGAGTAATGTTGAGCATTTTTTCATGTACCTGTTAGCCATTTGTATGTCTTCCTTTGAAAAATGTCTGTTCATCTCCTTTGCCCACTTTTTAATTGGATTATTTGGTTTTATGTTGTGAAGTTGTTTGTGTTCCTTTTATATTCTGGATTAATTCCTTGTCATATTTATAGTTTGCACATATTTTCCCCCATTCTGTAGAACGTGTTTTTACTCCATTGACTGTTTCCTTTGCTGTGCAAGATTTTAGTTTGATATAATCCCATTTGCATATTTTTGTTGTTGTTGCCTGTGCTTTTGAGGTCTTTTTCATAAAGTCTTTGCCCAGTCCTACTTCCTGAGGAGTTTCCCTTATGTTTTCTTCTAAGAGTTTTGTTTTATAGTTTCAGGTCTTACACTTAAGTCTTTAATACATTTTGAGTTGATTTGGTATATGGTGAGAGGTATGGGTCTAGTTTCATTGTTCTACATATGGATATCCAGTTTTCCCAGCACAATTTACTGAAGAGGCTGTCTTTTCCCCAATGTATGTTCTTGGTGCCTTTGTCAATGATCAGTTGGCTGTAAGCACATGGCTTGATTTCTGGGTTCTCTGTTCTCTTCCATTGTTCCACTGGTCTAGTTTTATGCCAATGCCACACTGTTTTGGTTACCATAGTTTTGTAGTATAGTTGGAAGTCAGGTAGCGTAATACCTCAAGCATTATTTTCTTTGCTCAGGATTTCTCTGGCTATCTGGGATCTTCTGTTGTTCCTTGTGAACATTAGGATTTCTTTTTCTATTTCTGTGATGAATGTCATTGGTATTTTATGGGGATTACATTGAATCTATAGATTACTTGGGTAGTATGGACGTTTTCACAATGTTAATTATTCCAATTCATGAACATGGCATAACTTTGTATCATTTGGTGTCCTCTTTAATTTCTTTCAGCTGTGTTTTGTAGTTCTCACTGCAGAGATCTTTCACCTCCTTGGTTAAACTTATTCCTAGGTATTTTATTTTTGTGGTAACTATCAGAAATGTGCTTACTTTCTTGATTTCTTTTTTTGCTTGTTAGTTGTTGGTGTACAAAAATGCTACTGATGTTTGTGTATTGACTTTGTATCCTTCAAATTTACTAAATTTGCTTATAAGTTATAAGAGTTTTTTGGTAGAGGCTGTGAGTTTTTCTATATATAGGATCATATCAGCTGTGAACAGCAATAATTTGACTTTGTTATTTCCAATTTGGATGCCCTTTATTTCTCGCCCTTGCCTGACTGCTCTGGCTAATCCTTCCAATACTATGTCAAATAGGAATGCTGATAGCAGGCATCCTTGCCATGTTTCTATTTTTAATGAAAAAGCTCTCAGCTTTTTTCCCATTCAGGATGATGTTCATAGTGGGTTTGTCATATATGGCTTTTATTATGTTGAGATACTTTCCTTCTGTATTTAATTTGTTGAGGATTTTTATCATGAAGGGATGCTGAATTTGTCAAGTGCTTTTTCTATATCTATTGAGATAATCATATCGTTTTTGTCATTGCTTTTGTTAATGTGGTGTATCATATTTATTGATTTGTGTATGTTCAACCATCCTTGAATCCTTCAGGTGAATCCTACTTGACCATGGTGTATAATCTTTTCATTGTGTTGTTATATTCTGTCTACAAATATCTTGTTGAGGATTTTTGTGTCTATTTTCATGAAGGATATTGGCCTGTAGCTTTCTTTTTCTGTTGTGTCTTTTTCTGGTTTTGGTTTTAGGATGATGTTGGCCTCATAGAATGAATTTGAGAGTATGGCCTCTGTTACAATTTTTTGGAATACTTTGAAAGGGATTGGTGTTATTTCTTCTTTAATGGTTTGGTAGAATTCAGCAGTGAAGCCGTCTAGTCCTGAGTTTTTCTTTGTTGGGAGACTGCTGATTATTAGTTCAATCTCACTGCTTTTTATTGTACTGTTCAGGTTTTCTAATTCTCTGTGGTTCATTCCTGGTAGTTTGTATGTTTCCAGAAATTTATCCATTATCTCCAGGTTTTCAAATTTGTTAGTGTAAAGTATCCCACTGGGTATATATACAACATTTTCCTTATCAAGTCATCCATCGATGGATCTGTCCATAATTTGGCTATTGTAAAAAAGCTGCGATGAACATGGGAGTGCAGGTATCTCTTCAACATGATGATTTTCATTTCTTTGGATATATCCCCAGTAGTGAGATTGCTGGAACTTATGGTAGTTTTATCTGTAATTGTTTGAGGAAACTCCACACTGTTTTCTATAATGGCTGTGCTAATTTACAGTCCCACCAACAATGGAGAAGTGTTCACATTTCCCCACATCCTCACCAGCATTTGTTATTCTCAGTCTTTTTAATAATGGCCAGTCTAACTGGGGTGAAATGACATCTCAATGCGGTTTTGATGTGCATTTTCCTGATGACTAGTGATGCTGAGCATTTCTTCATGTACCTGTTGGCTATTTGCATGTCTTCCTTTGAAAAATGTCTATTCATCTCCTTTGCCCACTTTTTAATTGGATTATGTGAGTATTTTTACTGATAGTTTTTTGAGTTCTTTTTATATTCTGGACTTTAATCCATTGTTGGATGTATAGTTTGCAAATATTTTCCCCTATTCTGTGGGTTGATTGTTGATTTCCACTCTGTTGATTGTTTCCTTTGC
>NW_007732544.1:19260-33102 GCF_000696425.1 Galeopterus variegatus | reverse complement strand
GGTGCTCCCGCCGAGGGTTCGGATCCCACATACAGACCGGTTCCCGCTCACTGGCTGAGCGAGGTGCGGGCGCAGCGCCGAGGGTTGCGATCCCATTGCCGGTCCCGGTCCGGTACGGGTGCGACACTGAGGGTTGCGATCCGTTGCCAGACACGAAAAAAGACAAAAAGGGGGAAAAAAAAAAAACTAGCAAAAGCGACACTGAGGGTTGCGATCCGTTGCCAGACACGAAAAAAGACAAAAAGGGGGGAAAAAAAAGAACTAGCAAAAATAAGGACACCTCATACCAAAACCTGTGGGATACTGCAAATGTGTTACTAAGACAGAAGTTTACCACAATAAATGCTTGCATAAAAAGAATAGAAAAAATTCAAATAAATGACCCAACACTATATCTCAAAGAACAAGAGAAACAAGAACAATCCAATTCCAAAATTAGTAGATGGAAAGAAATGCTTAAGATCAGAGCAGAACTAAATGGAATTGAAAGCCCCCGCCAAAAGATACAGAAATCAAAGAAATGAAAAGTTGTTTTTTGAGAAGATAAACGTAATAGAAAAAATGCTAGCTAGGCTAACTATAAAAAGAACAGAGAAAACCCTAATAACAAAAAATCGGAAATGAAAAAGGAGACATTACAAACAATACCACAGAAATAGAAAGAATCATTAGAGATTATTATGAACAACTCTGTGTCAACAGACTTGAAAACCTGAATGAAATGGATAAGTTTTTGAACACATATGTACTACCAAAACTGAGCAAAGGAGAAACATAAAGCTTGAACAGATGAATAACAAGCAAAGAGATTGAAGCAATAATCAGCAGGCTTTCAACAAAGAAAAAGACAGGACCAGATGGCTTTTCAGTTAAATTCTACCAAACCTTAAAAGAGGAATTAATGTCAATTCTCTTCAAAGTATGCCAAAAAAAATTGAACCAAAGGCCATTCTCCCAAAATCATTCTATGAAACCAACATCAACCTGATACCAAAACCAGGCAAAAATACAACAAAAATTGAAAACTACAGGCCTATACCTCTGATGAACATAGATGCAAAAATCCCTAACCACAATATTAGCAATCAGAATATAGCAACACATCAAAAAATTATACAACATGAGCAAATGGATTCATCTCAGGAATGCAAGGATAGTTCAACATATGCAAGTCAATAAATATGATACACCATATCAATAAAATCAAGGATAAATCCATGTTATTATCTCAATAGATGCCAAAAAAGGATTTGACAAAATTGAATATCATTTCATGATAAAGACTCTCAGAAAATTAGGTATAGAAAGTATTTCAACACAATAAAAACTGTATATGACATACCCACAGCTAATATCATCCTGAATGGGGAGAAGCTGAAAGCTTTTCCATTAAGAACAAGAAGACAAGGATGCCCACTCTCATTGCTCCTATTTTACATGGTATTGAATGTAGTAGCTGGAGTTAATGTTTTATTACACATTTTATTTTAATGTGTGCAGATATCATTGGTCTAAATTTTTACTTATTTATAATGTCCTTGTCTGGTCTTTATCAGGTTATTGCTGAAGACTAAGTATTCTGAAAGAATTTTAAAACTGACAAAATTATTTTTGTTATAAGTGTGAATTTTATTATGAGATGTTCACATTTTGTTTTAAAAATAATTCTTTTGTCAGTTTTGATAAAATTTATTATCTGGGGTTTATTTCCTAAATTTCCAAACATATTTGCATGCAATAATTTATAAAACTCTTACTAGCGCTTCAACATGTATAGATTTTGTAATAAAGTCCATACTTTTAAATGACTTAATGATTTTACCCCTGATAAGGAATTTTGTAACGTTTTTTGGACTGATTAATTTTAAAGAGTTTTTTTTTTATTAGTTTTTAGTAAGAAAAAGCATTTTTGGAATTTTTGACTTTATAGCATTTATTTTGTCTCTCTAATGTCTGCTATTATTTATCATCATTATCATCATCATCATCATCACTTTAATTCTACTTCTTAACATTAAATTTCTGCTTCTTTTTCTAATTTCTACTTAGATGCATAACTCACTAATATTTTCTTCTTTTATAATCATTGCCTTTAACACCGTGTATTCCCTTTTAAATACATTAAATTTCTGCTTCTTTTTCTAATTTCTACTTAGATGCATAACTCACTAATATTTTCTGCTTTTATAATCATTGCCTTTAACACCGTGTATTCCCTTTTAAATATATTGAGAGAGAAAGAGAAAGAAGAGATTTAGTTGTTTTTTATTGGTTGAAACAATGTATTTTGAAAATCTGATTCATTCATTTACTAACTTTGAAGTGTGCTTTTATTTTGTGTTGATTATAAGCTTAATTATAACATTCTCTAAGCATTCTCTATTAAGGTGGCAGTGCTTTGGGATGCTTACTTGATTAAATTCCATGGAATGTCACTACAATTTTTTAGAATATAATTTTTTACCTTCTTTTAAAAATAAAAATTCTATTTTGATGTGTTCCTCTTTATCTATAGTAATTATTTTTCATTAAATTCTATTTGTACTCATGATTTTTGTTGATAACTTTATTGTTACTTTTCAATGGTCTTCTAAAGAATTATTTTAATATAAACATTTCTGAATCCCTGTTCTTCAGATTTTTATATTGTAAACATAATAGACAATATTCATGTAATAGACAATATTTGTTTTTCTAGTTCATTTTTTCTTTTGTAATTTAGAACAACTGTCTAGTGACAGAATTTCTCAATGTTTATTTGTATAAAAATGGCCCTATTTACCTTTATTTATGGAATATATTTTAATGTGTATAGAATTTTAAATTGGCATTTTTTTCTAACTTTAAAATATGTTTATATTGTCTTCTGATATTCATTGTCAGTTAAAAATTCAGCTGTCAACTTCAGTGTTACATCTTTGATGATCGTTTGTACCTTTTTTAATCATCTGGTTTTAATAAGTTTACTTTTTGTTAGTAGTTTAGTAGTTTTAATGTGACGTATTCAAGTACTATTTTATTTGTATTTATTTATTTTGGTGTCTGTAGGCCTTCTGAGCGTAGAGATTGAATAGTTTCCTCTACTTTTTGGAACCGAGACACTATTTTCTATGGGACAAATGTGTCCCCCCAAGATGGGGAAAGTTGATCCCCATTTTAACAGTGTTAAGAGTGTGGGAAATCCAATTATGGTAATTGAGAGGAGGGACCTTTAAGAGGTGATTAGATTGTGAGGACTGTGTCCTTGTTAATGGATTGATCCGTTTATGAAATGATGGGTGTGGTTCTGTTGGTTGTAAAAGGAGTGCAAGTGAGATTAGCTCTCTCCTGTTCATGTCCTCTTTCACCATGTGACATCCTGCAAAACTGCAGAGAGTTCACACCAGGAATAAGACCCTCCCTCACTGGTTGCACCCCATGGTCTGTGGACTTCCCAGCCACCAAAACTGTAAGAAATAAATTTTATTTCTTTATAAATTACCCACTTTTAGGTATCCCATTATAAACAACAGAAAAGGACTGTTACTCTTTATCTTCAAGCATTAATTCTGAAATGTTGTGTTCTTTTTTATTCTGTTTTTACACCTCAAAATGTATGAATCTTAGAATTTCTCACTTTGCTCTTTTTACTCTCTTCTATATTTTTCATTTATTTTAAATAGTGTCCTATGTTTCAATCTGAATAATTTCTTCCAGTGTAACATCCAATTCATTAATTCTCCATTGGCTAGTGTCTAAAAAACATTTAACATCATCCATTGATTTCATAAATTTGGTTATTTTATTTTTAGTTATAAAAATATCTCTTTTTTTAAATGTATATTTTGGAACCTTTTGCCTAAATGCTTTATTTTGTCTTTTTTATCCCTTTGGACATGACATATGCAATTAATTTAAATTGTATGTGTCACAATTTCATATCAGTAGCCCTGCTTCTTTATTTCTATTTTTTTTGCGTGTTTTATGCTAGGTTTTATTTTTTAATTTTAATTTTTTAAATCATATCAGCTTTCTTCTTGTGTGCCCACTTATTTTTATATCCAGATTGTGTGTTAACAAGATTATTTATGACATTAACTTAAGATTTATGATGATATTATGTTCCTATAGAGTGAATTTAGTTTCTTCTTTTTGGGGACACAGAGTACTTGGATATAAGAATTCATAGCAAAAGATCCTTCCTCAATTATTTCTTACAATATTGTTTTATTGGTCTTCCCGCTATTCAAATATTTTAGCTATAATCTCTCGCTTGGAAGATTTAAAACTGTAGATATGAGCTTCTTAATTAGTATGCTGTTATATTTCTGTATCCCTTAGGGCTGTGCATATAGTTACTAGATACATGTGGTTACTTAAATTTAAATAAATTAAAGTTAAATAAAATTACAAATTTAGTTTCTTAGTCACACTGCCTGTATTTCATTTGCTAACAAGCCTCATGTGTCTCCAGTTTCCATATTTGACAGCACAGATATAGAACATTCCCATTATTGCAGAAAGTTCCATTGCAAAGTACTGCCCTATGAATACCAGATCACTTGGTGAAAGAAAAAAAAAAAAAAAAAAAAAAACACCTGCAAAAGTTTATGCACCTGCCTCAGCAATCTGATTCTCTTCTTGGTTCTCTGTATTACATAATTGTATATAAAACCAAAAATATAATTCTTATAAATTATTATCTAAGCTGTTTTAAAATCTTTGATGTTACCCTCAAAATATTTCACATTTGTAACTTCTCTTTAAAAATATTATTTTATTTATTTATTTTTCTTTTTTTAAAATGTAGCTCAGCATCTGCTTATCTAATCATTTAGTTTCATAGTTGTTTCAGCAGAGATCTTTATTTTCTGCATCTCTTCCAGAATGTTTATGATATCTGCCTTTATCTTTTTAACTGCTAACTGGAGCTGATTCCATCTCAATAGCTATGTTAATTCTTAAGCACTTAATTTTTGTATTATGATTTTGTACTTGGTATACAATCTAGAATTCTGAGTCTAAATACTACATAAAGTGTGCAATATAGATATTATGCTAAATTGTATCTATTCCTCACTATAGTGGATTGAATGACCCCCCAAAGTTATTGGAGCTTTATCCCCACTGTAACTGTTAAGGGTGGGAAATCCTATTACGGTAATTGAAAGGTGGAGCCTTGAAGAAGTAAGTAGATTGTAGGGCCACGCAGTAGTGAAAGAATTAATAATGGTCATGGGCCTGGCTCTGAGGGTTTAAAAGGAGAGCATGTAAGAGTCTGTCTCTCTCTCTGCTCTTGCCTTTCTTGCAACGTGATAACACTGTGTCACCACCAAAGAAGATCCTCACCAGATGTCCAAGACCCTCACCAGATGTCCTCCCTAGACTTTGGGCTTCCCAGTCTCCAAAACTGTAAACAATAAATTTCATTTTTTTTTTTCCCTTTTTGTCTTTTTTCGTGACCGGCAACAGATCGCAACCCTCAGTGTCGCACCCGCACCTCGCTCAGCCAGTGAGCGGCCGGTCTGTATGTGGGATCCGAACCCTCGGCGGGAGTGCCGCTGCACTCCCAAGCGGCGCACTGTAGCAGTATGCCACCGGGCCGGCCCAGTAAATTTCATTTTTTTAAAAAGTACCCAGTTCCGAGTATTTTATTATAAGCAACAGAAACAGACTTGGGCCGGCCCAGTGGCGCACTGGAGAGTGCACCGCTTGGGAGTGCGGTGGCGCTCCCGCCGGGGGTTCGGATCCCATGTGGTGACCTGTTCCCGCTCACTGGCTGAGCGTGGCGTGGGCGCAACACTGAGGGTTGCGATCCCGTTACCGGTCAGTATAAGGGGACAAAAAGGAAAAAAAAAAAAAAAGAAACAGACTAATACACTCACCATTCTATGTTCACAAAGGAACAGATAAGACCTTTAGTCAGCCCCTTGGAAATTATTCATTGAGCCTTGTGCTATCACCAAATTTGCCAGGCTTTAATAGATATTTATAGATATTTCCCAACCTCTCTAGCAGCAGTTTCTTAAATAGTCAGTCACATTAAATACACTTCAAATTGTATCTAAAACATGAATCCTTGAGACATTAAAGTTGACAACTTGTGTTCATGTAATACTTTGACCAGAAAGCCAATTCTGTTATTTTTTTCTTTTTTAAATGATTTGTTTTTCTAATTATTTATTGATTTAGTTCTGTGCTTAATATTTTTACTCTGAACATTTTTATTCATGAATTAGGAGATAATGTTTATGCACATCTTGAAATTTCACAGTGAAATCAACTTTCAAAGCTTTCTCCAGTGTGCTGAAGTCTAAGATGCCTGAAATATCAAGCCCATTGTTTTGTTTTCTAACAATAACCATACCTACTACTAGCCATGATGTAGTGGAGATTACTTAAATAATAATAAAAAATTCATTAAAATATAGCTTTTACTACTAGGTCAGAGATCTGAAATACTTCACTTCACATGTTTATTTGTCAAATGTAAATAATAATGGGTGTCTTATCCACTTACAAATGTGAATGTCCCCCTCCCTTTTACCCCCCACCCCCCACTTCACTTTGTAGCCCAAGGAATGTTCTCTCCCTCTGCAAGACCAATTCACTACTGTGGTCTTTCTTTCCTTCCTTCTTTCTCTCTTAGCTCCCACTTATGAGTGAGTACATGCAGTATTTATCCCTCTGTGCTTTGCTTATTTCACTCAACATAAGTTTCTCCAGGCTCATCCATGTTGTTGCAAATGGGAGTATTTCATTCTTTTTTATGGTGGAGTAGTATTCCATGGTGTACATATACCACAGTTTCCTTATCCAATCATCCATCGATGGACATTTAGGCTGGTTCCATGTCTTGGCTATTATAAACAAAGCTGTGATGAACATGGGAGTGCAGGTATCCGTTCGACATGATAATTTCCATTCCTCTGGGTATATACCCAGAAGTGGGATTGTTGGATCATATGGAAGATCTATCTGTAGTTGTTTGAGAAACCCTCATACTGTTTTCCATAGTGGTTGTACTAATTTACAGTCCCACCAACAGTGTAGGAGGGTTCCCTTCTCTCCACACCCTCGCCAGCATTTGTTATTCACCGTCTCTTTGATTATAGCCAGTCTAACTCAGGTGAGGTAGTATCCTAATGTAGTTTTAATTTGCATCTCCCTGATGACTAGTGATATTGAACATTTTTTCATGTATCTGTTGGCCATTTGTATGTCTTTGGCACAGGAAAGGAAACAATCAAGAGAGTGAAGTGACAACCTACAGGGTGGGAGAAAATTTTTGCTAACTATACATCTAACAAGAGATTAATATCCAGAATATACATAGAACTCAAGAAATTATACAGTAAAAACACAAATAACCCAATCAAAAAATGGACAAAGGAGCTGAATAGACATTTTTCAGGGATGGTGTTTTGTTATTTATTTATAAGTACATTATTATAGTAACCTACTGGGTACAGTACTACAGCTATAATAACCTACTCATAAATATGGGCTGAAGTGAACAAAGTCAGATAAGCTGAGCAAGAATGACTAAATATCTAATATATGCCAGTTGTAGGATGCCAAGGAATCCGAGGGCAGCATATTCTCTGTTTGCACTACTGAGATCATGATTAAAGTTAAAGGTGAGGGTGACTGTGGGGCTGGTTCAATGGAGTGCAGGTGAACAATCAGATACCTAACTGGACCCTCTTCACTTCCTGTTTTGTATATTCGCCCAAAGCTATGCCATAAACCAGCATGGTTCAATTACTCTCTTTATGCTGATGTCACTTACATTTCTGTTTATAACCTCAGACTGCTCCTCTGAGCTCCTGATCACCTGCCATTTTCTTAAATTCTTGAAAAGCACCTCAGACTAGCATGTTCAAAATCAAATGTGTGATCATTACCACCAAGCCTGGATTTCTAAAGACTCTGCTATGTACATGGTGGGCTACATAAATTAGAAATCAGGACTATTTTAAACTGCTAATATTATTTTTATTTTTTTAGTTGACAGATTGCATTGTATTTTTTAATGTATACAACATGATATTTTGAAGTATACATACTTTGTGAAATGGCTAAATCTAACTAACAGGTACATTACCTCAAATACTCATCATTTTGTGGTGAAAGCACATAGCATCTACTTTCTACGTTTTTCAAGAATCCAGTAAATCATTATTGCTTTAGTCACCTTGCTGTACAATAGGTCTCTTAAAATTTATTTCTCCTATTGAACTGTAATTATGTATCCATTACCCAACATGTTCTCATCTCCTCTTCTGCCCTTAATAACGCAGCTCCTGCTAACCATTATTCTACACTCTACTATGAGATCAACTTTTTTAGATTCCACATATGAGTAAGATTATGTAATATTTATCTTCCTGTGCTGGCTTATTGCACTTCACATAATGTCCTCCAAGTTTAACCATGTTGTCTCAAATTACAGGATTTTATTCTGCTTTATGGCTAAATAGCATTTCATGGTGTATATATAACACATTTTCTTTATCCTCTCATTGGTGATGGACACCTAGGTTGATTCCATATCTTGGCTATTGTGATTAATGCTGCAATAAACATGGGAGTGCAGATGTCTCTTCAACATATTGATTTTATTTGCTTAGGATACATACCCAGTAGTGGGATAGCTAAATCATATGTAGTTCTATTTTTAATTTTTTGAGGAATCACCACACTGTTTTCCTGTAATGACTATACTGATTTACATTCTCACAAAAGGTATATAAATGTTCCCTTTTCATCACATTCTTGTCAACACATCCCATCTTTTGTCTTTTTGATAATAGTTGTTCACTGGGTTGAGGTAATATTTCATTGTGATTTGATTTTCATTTCCCTGATGATTCACGATGTTGAGCATTTTTTTGTACACCTGTATGTCTTCTTTTGAGAAATGCCTACTTAAGTATTTTGCTCATTTTTACATCAGCTTATTTGGGAGGTTTTTTGTTGCTTAGTTTTTTAAGCAGACACATAGACCAATTGGAACAAAATAGAGAGCGCAGAAATGAATCCACACATTCATCACCAACTTATTTTTGACAAAGGTGTCAAGGGCACACACTGTAAAAATGATAGTCTCTTCAGTAAATGATGTTGGGAAAACTAAATATCCACATGCAGAAGAATGAAAATAGACCCTTATCTCTCACCATAAACAAAAATTTACTCTCGGTATATTAAAGGTTTTAATGTAAGGCCTGAAGCCACGACATTGCTAAAAGAAAACGCAGAGAGAATGCTTCTTTATATTGGTCTGAACAAAGATTTTTGGATAAGACCTCAAAAGCACAGGCAACAAAAGCAAAAATAGACAACTGTGATCACATCAAACTTAAAAGTTCCTGCACAGCAAAGGGAACAATAAACAGAGTGAAGAGACAACCTACAGAATGGAAGAAAGTATTTGCAAACTATACATTTGACAAGCAGTTAATATCAAAGATGTATGAGAAACTCAAGACTTGCTTTTGATACTGCTTTCTGCTTCACTCTCAACACTCAATCTACTAAGTATATATGTTGATATAACTGGATGTGAATGTGTATAAATTCTAACCACTCATCTACAGAGTCAGTTCCAATTGACTAACACGATTCCTATAGAACTAACACAGAGCCTAAACCCCAGTAGAAAGAGATGGGAGGGCATATATTAAATAAGCAAACAAGCAAATGAATATCCTATGTGTGCCTTCCATATCCATTTGTTCTTCTGCTAATTGAGATCCAGATTTTCTGGTTGGGCTGAAATAGCCATCTTGATCTCGAGCTGGAAGCTATGAATTGAGAAAAATAAAACAGTAATATGGTAGAATCTGGGGTCCCTGATAATTACAGAACCACCACCATACTAGCTCTAGACCACTTATGTATAACACAACAAGAAAGAAATCTCTACCCTATACAAGTCACTCTTGAGTTTTCTATTACTCAGAACCAAGGATAATTATAATAAGTACAAGTAACCTATACACTTACCATGAAGCCTTTTGGATATTTCAATTTGCTTTACTCTAATAAACATTCTTATTTCCCTATGTTTAATTCTAGCTTCCTTGAGATGCATTACATTTACACTGAAGCCTTCCTGGGTTTCCCATGAAGAGTTGACCCATCCTACTGTTGTTTTCCTCAGCCCATAATGCGTATATCTAACATCCTCATGTCTTTGCTTATAATACACTTTTTATTGAAAATGCACTTTTCTGCTTCCTTATTCAGCTATCTCTTCTGGCATAAAGTAGGCATGCTCAGCAATTAAATAATTAAATTTGTTGAAAAAGAGTAATTGAATGATAAATTTTGATCTGAGGTACAACTGCAAAAATTCTTCCATGGAAAAAGACATTCCTATCATCTGCAGTGTTCAGGAAGCTTCCATGGTTGAATATTAAAAGCGACCTCTTTTTTTCTTAATATTGGGACAACAAGTTAAAGAAGCTAAGGAGGAATATAGAAGTTGGTTGTTGTTGCTGTTGTTTTATCATTCTCTTTGAAGAAAAAATCGATAAGCCAAGAAACAATGTCGAAAATGAACAAAATGTGGCTGAGTTTTCTTTGTTTGGAGTTGTCATCACCAATCCTGATAGGACCTATGCTGTGCAATAACTCTTAGCTCTTGATTAGTTGCTATTGGTCTTAACCAATCCATCTTCAACCACACCTTTCCCTTGGTAGCCACCCATCTTGAATGCCTGGTATTGCTATTTATTTATGCATAGCAATTACCATGGTGCAAACAACATGCAGGGAATTAATATGTATCAGATAAATACACATTTTCTCTCTTTTCCCAATAATCACTCAAGCAATCTATTGATTGTATGTAATTTATTAGCCACAAACTTTGTCCTATAAATCTCAATATCTCAATACAACATATGTTCATTTAAATTCTCAATTTTCATTTTAAGTATCCATATCTTTTCCCAATAATCACTCAAGCAATCTATTGATTGTATGTAATTTATTAGCCACAAACTTTGCCCTATAAATCTCAATATCTCAATACAACATATGTTCATTTAAATTCTCAATTTTCATTTTAAGTATCCATATTCTTAAATCATTTCCAAATGAGTGCTTTCATATAAATAAGTAGAAAATATAAGCACAATGCATTTAACTTCCTCAATCACACAAAAGAAACATCAAAAATTTAAAACATGGCCTAGTTCCTAAATTTTAAATTAAATGAACTAGGTTGAAATCATAGTTCTGCTACTTTTTGTTGTTATTTTGAACAAGTTACTTGAACTTCCAGATCTTCAGATTCCATAAGAAAAAATAGTTTTATTTTTGAATAATAATAACATAATGATTTTATTCCTCCACATGTTTTCCTTGACTGTTTAACTTTTTCCAGTACAATTTTTGCTTTGACATTATTGATGTCTTTTTCTTCCAGTCTTATTCTCACAGAAACTTGACAAATCANCCCTATAAATCTCAATATCTCAATACAACATATGTTCATTTAAATTCTCAATTTTCATTTTAAGTATCCATATTCTTAAATCATTTCCAAATGAGTGCTTTCATATAAATAAGTAGAAAATATAAGCACAATGCATTTAACTTCCTCAATCACACAAAAGAAACATCAAAAATTTAAAACATGGCCTAGTTCCTAAATTTTAAATTAAATGAACTAGGTTGAAATCATAGTTCTGCTACTTTTTGTTGTTATTTTGAACAAGTTACTTGAACTTCCAGATCTTCAGATTCCATAAGAAAAAATAGTTTTATTTTTGAATAATAATAACATAATGATTTTATTCCTCCACATGTTTTCCTTGACTGTTTAACTTTTTCCAGTACAATTTTTGCTTTGACATTATTGATGTATTTTTCTTCCAGTCTTATTCTCACAGAAACTTGACAAATCAATATTGAGGAGTTGGCCTATTTAACGCAGTATTGGAAGTACTATCCAGAGCAATAAGGCAAAAGAAAGAAATAAAGGACATCCAAATTTTTAAAAAGACAAAGTCAAATTGTCCCTATTTGCAGATGGCAGATCCTATATATCCAAAAATCTAAATATTCTTTCAAGAAACTTTTAGAGCTGATAAACAAATTCAGTAAAGTAGCAGGATAAAAAATCAATATGCAAAAAGCAGTAGTATTTTTATATTCTAGCAACAAACTAGCAGTAAAAGAAATCGAGAAAGCAATCACATTTACAATAGCTACCAAAAAAATGAAATACCCAAGAATAACTTAATCAAGGAATTGAAAGATCTCTACAATGAGAACTATAAGTCACTGATGAAAGAAATTAAAGAGGACACAAAAAGATGGAAGGACATTCCATGCTCTTGGAGTAGAAGAATTAATATTGTGAAAATGTCCATTCTACCCAAAGTGATCTACAGATTCATTGCAATTTCCATCAGAATACCAAAGACATTCTTCACAGAAATAGAAAAAAAAATCTTAACATTCATATGAAGCAACAAAAGACCCCAAAGAGCCAAAGAAATCCTGAGCAAAAAGTAAATAAATAAATAAAGCAGAGACATTACACTATCTATCTGACTTCAAATTATACTACATAGCTATAGTAACCAAAACAGCACACTACCAGGATAAAAACAGACACATGGACCAATGTAACAGAATCCGGAATCCAGAAATCAATCCACATATTTACAGCCAGCTGGTCTTACACAAAGGCACCAAGAACGTACTTTGGAGACAGGACAGTCTTTTACACCATTTATTGTGAAAGAATTGAACTGTCCCGTAACTCCTGCCACATACCAAAATGAATTCAAAATGGATTAAAGATTTAAAAACTTGAAACTATAAAACCTATAAGACCTGAAACTATAAAAANTAAAAAATACTAAAAGGAAACATAGGTGGAACATTTCAAAATGGAGGTCTGGACAAAGACTATGAAAAAGTCCCGAAAAGCACAGGCAACAGAAAAAAAAAAAAAATGAGATTACATCAAACTAAAAAGCCTCTGCACAGCAAAGAAAAAATCAACAGAGTTAAAGACAACTTACAGAATGGGAGAGAATATTTGTAAACTATGTGTCTGTCAATGGATTAATATCCAGAATATATAAGAAACTCAAACAACTTAGTAAAAAGAACCCCAAATAATCCAATTAAAAATGGGCAAATGAGGCTTAGTAGACATTTCTAAAAGGAAGACAAACAAATAGCCAATAGGTACATGAAAAAAAATGCTCAACATCACTAAGCATCAGGCAAATGCAAAGCAAAACCACATTGAGATATCATCTCACCCCAGTTGGACTGGCTGTTATCAAAAGACAGAGAATAACAAATTCTGGCGAGGACACAGAGAAAGAGGAATCCTCCTATACTGTTGGTGGGGACTGTATATTATGCAGTCAGTATGGAAAACATTATGGAGTTTTTCAAACAACCACAGATAGAACCACCATACAATCCAGCAATTCCACTACTGGATATGTAAATCATCAGGTTGAAGGAATACCTCCACTTCCATGTTTATTTCAGCTCTATTTACAATATCGCAGACATGGAACCAATCTGTGGATGACTAGATAATGAAAATATGGTATATATACACAATGAATTATTACTCAGCCATAAAAAAGAATAAATTCTGCCATTCTCAGCAACATGGATGAACTTAGAGAAAATTATGTTAAGTGAAATAAGCCAGGCACAGAAAGAAAAATACCACATGTCCTCACTCTTAAATGGTAGCTAAAATAATAAATAAATAGATAAGAAAGAAAGAAATGAAAGAAAGAATGAACAATCACAATAATATGGTATATTATAATTTTATTTTTTTACAAAGACGTGCAGATTTTTTTTTTT